>NC_083632.1:21685031-21690031 GCF_963584025.1 Labrus mixtus
TGTGTTTTCATTGTGTGTGTGTTTGCATGTACTTGCATGATGTCAATCATCCATCAGTCTTGTTGCTGCTGGGTCCATGGCAGGAATGTCCGCATCATGGTTTACTTACAGTCACATGAAGTGGTGTGTGTAACTCTGCAGTGAGGATTAAAGTCAGATATTTAAGGTTCATTCACCTGTCCTGTGTCTATAGACTCCATTATAGACTGTAATAACCGAGGAATACGAGAAGAGCAGCTAAAAAAACATTGTACATTGATGAATTCTTAATGGTGCGTTGAAATGGTCTGTTATCAAAAAGTAAGAAAGAAAAGACAGCTGCAATAAACTAAACAACATCACACAGCCACGAATGTCTGAGATGAACGGCATGTTCTGGCAGGAAGCAGCAAAAATGTCAGTAAGTATATTATTCAAGATTGCCGGTTGTTTGCGTATTTGTTTTCCCACATGCTTGATTTATCCCAGACCCCAAAAAATGACCTTGAAAGTATTCTGACAATTAATATGAGAGGAATATTCTCAACTCCTCACACAAAGTTTCCAAGCAAACTAGACATACCGTGCCTTTGGAGGGGACAGTTTGGATATCATTTTGACTAACGTAATACTAAATGTGTCTCAGCACAGGATTGTTTGTCGAAGAACAGGCTAAGACAACGAGATATGATGCAATGAATTTGTCCTGAAAAGTGGACTGAAAAGAGAAAAAATGATTTTGAAAGACTGGAAGACACCAACTCCACCATGCCTCAGAAACTGGTTGCATGAACTGGTCTCAGTGATACACATGAAGAAATTGCGAGCTAATGATTTAAAATGTAAACATAAATGGGAAGAATCTTGGGGTCCCTTCTTGCAACATTTGGACTTACCCTGACAACATTTGTACCTGTATGGATTCATCTTTTTTTCTTGTTTTATTGATGGACATTTCTATTGCGGACAGCTTGGATGCAGCACTAACACATTGATGATGTATAATGATATGTATGCTTTTGTGTCCTTGGCACAGGGTTTAGATGAACTATTTGTAATATGTGTACCTCCTCTCTGGTTGTGTGTGTGTGTGTGTGTGTTTGTTCTGGGGTGGGTGTGGGGGGGTGTTTATGTCCATGGATTGGGTTGTGGGTTTTCACTCTTGTTTGTATTGTGATGTCATAAAAATGTCAATAAAAATAATAATTAAAAAAACTATCCTGCTCTTTCCCGTCTCATAGTTGTTGTTTTCCTTTTCCTCTAGTAGCTTCTGCATGACCATGGTTGCAGAATGCTTGTCCTTCTATTCATCACATTCAGATGGAGGCCAGTTTTCTGTGACATCACTCTCAGGATGCGATGCTAAAACGATGGTAAAATGTTGTCCTACTATATTTCAGGCGCGTAGAAACTGAAATAAAAATGTAATGTGAAAATCCATTTTAAGGAAACAGGACAACAACTTATGCTAGCATTCAACCACTTCCTCGTTGACATTTTGTTACCAGGAAGTAAATTAATACAAAAAGGTGCTTTTGCTTGAAATAAGGACAGATTTCTTTCTGGATTTTTCTGTTTTGTCAAAGTTTCATATGAATCAGATATTTTTAGCCGTAGAATTAAGATTATCTTATTGGTATCATATCACAAAACTGTCCTTGTTTTTCATGTTAAAACTGACCACAGAGGAACATCATCATGAAGCCATTTGGCCTCCTGTTGTGCCGCACTGAAACAGGACTCTGGTGAAGACAAGAGGATGTGGCTCACTAATCCTGTGGATGACCTGCAGCAAGAGAGGAGGACAACAAAGGTAGCCACCGTTTGATGATCTTCTTAAAAAAGTGTGAGTTGACAAAGCTCTAATCATGCAACGACGCCTCCCTTTACAAACACTCTTAAATGTCAGGTGTCCAATGAACCTGTTCTGTCTGTTTATGCACGTGTGTAAATTAGCTGATTAATGACTTATTTTAATATCTGAACTGACGTGAAACTCTTTCATGTTCCCCAGGTGTGTTTATCTATCAATGACTTATGTTCACCGAGCTTTTTGTTGTTGTCTCTGGTAGGTATAAGGGAGGAAAAGTAAAAGTGGGCCTGATTGTAATGAAAGAAGTGAGGTTATCACACCTCTCTTGACAGTTTTATGGTGATTTGTCTTTAGGTGGTTAAGCCACCTGTACCCAAAGCTTTTGCAGTTATTTGTGAGGCACACCTGTTCTTTTTTCTACTCACAGCTTAAATTAAAACCATTTAATTACCCTGAAGAAACATAGCATGCAAAATACCTCTACTCCCATTTAATCAAATACATTTTACCTTCTGTTTTCAGTCTATATTTAAAAAACAGGGACAGAGATGAAAAACGCCCTAACCCTTTCCTCCTTTAAAATGTAATTTCAAAATAAACATGAGGATTTGAAAGGTTTTCAATTTGAACTTTGACCTCTTTATGGTCATTAAAGAAAGCTAGAACATTACTACTGTAATTTACCGTGGCTGTCACCAGGTCCGTTTCCGAAACAGCAGTTAACGGAAGGAAGAGTGAAGAGTCTTTTTTTTTTCTTTAATTTGAGTTGTTTGTCAGACAGGCAAAAAAAGAAGCGGGAGGAGATATTTCATTAGAATATACAACTTTTTATGTAAAGAGTAAGATGAGTTAAACAAAAGAAGTGAAAAACAGAGAACTATCAAAGTAAAAATTGACAGTAAAGTCAAACATCCTGTGAGACGTGTCTGTGTTCAGTCCAGTTCAGTACTTTTGTGAAGTTTTATTTTTAAAATGACTTTATTTTAATTGAGATAACTTACATCATTTTAATAATGGTAACTTCATTTATATTTAATTTTTGTTAACATTCATTCTCAAAGAGTAGAATATTTAAAGGCTTACTATACAACTTTCAGAGCAGGTTTTCAGATCAAAACAATGCTCTCTTCAGACACACCTCCTTCAACCCTCCTCCTGTCTCCTGTCTCCCCCCCCCCCCCCCCCCCCCCCCCCATCTTGTTTCACTGCAATCAATTTTAAGTAATAATGTGCGTCTCAGTTGATTTGGTTCTCTGTTTGTCTTTTCAGGACATAGAAAGTCTTTTCTCCAGTTCAGAAAGTCTGCTGGTTCTCCGTCAGTTGAACGACTGACGGAGAACGACACTCTGTTATAATTCCTCTAGAAACAACTTCCAAGAGTGGTCAAGGCCGTCTCTTTTTCCCCGCCGTGGTGGCAGGGTTAACAGCTGGAGAGGGAGGGGTTTAAAAATAAAAGTATGAAACATGTTTGAGTCTCTGAGCGAAACATAAACAAGCCGTCTCGTCCATGTGAACACAAAGCTGAGAACAACAAATCCAGAGGGAGTTTTACTTCACTCTCTCTACTCCTCTATATATATATAGTATATTTGATTTTCACTAAATGAGTATTCAAAATGTCACATTATGCCTTTAGATGCACCTTTCCTTAAAGGTTACTGATGGTTATTAGGCAAAGTGATGATATGAACGTGTGCCAGACGTACAGAAGAAGTTGTTCTTCTTGCTTAAGCAACATCCTCGGGGTATATTTAGTTAAATGTAAAGACGATTAGCATCAACAGAACCCAGGGTTGGACTATTAACCAATGTCAACCAAACTACGGTGCTACACCGCAAAGCTTAACCTGCCCTGGCTAATTGTCATTAAGTCAGGATACAACTCTTAAATATGGATAATTTAGCTTTATCAAAAAAATGTATGTTATGGAACAACATCACTTGTTCACTGTTGACAAAATTAGGCCTTATGAATTGTGCAAAATATATTTTATACATTTTTACAGCTATATAAATGTTAACAGATAGACATGTTGGTTCATGCAACATGCTTTAAAAAAAATGGTATCCAATGAAGTGTCATCTTGGTTCCTTCCTCAAAATGCTAAAGCAAGCCAGATCAAGATCTTTACATGTCATGTTGACTGTTTTTGTCTACAGGCTCCACCAAAATGAAGTTCCTTGCAGCTGCTATAAGCCTGTTTAACCTCATCTTATTCAAATGTCCAGATCTTTGACCTACGCAGATTTAAACACTGTCGTACTCATATCTACAAATCTGGAGTAAATCTGAAGTAAACCAAGAGAACAGGAATTTATAATCTTTGATCCCGGGTCCTTTTCTTACTTTCTGTTCCAAAAGTCAGAACTACACTGGGGAAAAGGTTTTTAGGTTTGCTGCTCCCCTTTAGTTAGAACAAATTACAAAAAGAGTAGAAACTTAACGAGCTGCTCTTGTCGGGTGCTTTAGGATGTTAAATGACTTGGAGACACATCTGGCTGAAGATGTTCCCCCGATGTGCTCGTGGATAATCTCAATGAGCATGAGCTGTTTAGATCTGTTATTTGTCTTTTATTGTCTGATGGTGTTTTTTTTTTTTTTGTATTTGTATGCCTGGCTGCTCATTGTTGGTGTGGAACTCAAAAAAATGTGCTGCTGCATGTCTTGGCCCGGACACTCTTGAAAAAGAAATGTTTAATCTTTCCTGGTTAAATAAAATAACATATAGAGATCAAACCATATGACATATTTTTGTAGGCCAACCAAGAAGTAGCATCTCCATGGGGTCTAATGAGAATTGGCCTATGGGATGTTTTCATTGGATTTTGGATCATTGCAGAAAATAATCTCTGTGTCAAACACACGTTTCTGAAGCGTAGGCGTTTTGTTCAGCAGGATAATCTTCACAGATGAACATCATTTTTATGATGTTTGAAGTGTTAATGCGGCCGACAGAAGTAAAAAGCTAACGTTATGCTAAAGCTAACTACACCACGGTCGGATGATTGTGACGTCACTAGCGTTATGCTTCAGACGATCTCTGATAAACTAATCCACGTAGTTTAATAAATAGTTTACTAACATAATATTCACCTTAACCTAAAGATTAAACCTACAGGAGACATCTCCGACTAGTGAGAGAGTTCCCGGCCTCTGTGTCCGGCGTGATGACGTTTAATGTCCCCGACAAACACTGTAGTCTCATTT
>NC_083632.1:21692531-21737531 GCF_963584025.1 Labrus mixtus
GCCCGCCCTCCCTCTCCCTTCATGTCCGTGATACGTACTGACTGAACCAACAGGACGGAGTCGGTCGGGAGCTCTGTGTCGCTAAAGCCCGCCCCTACTTTTCCCTCTCATGTCTCCAAATTTGAGGAAGTAGCAAATATATTATTTAACATTTAGGTGTCGTGAAAATGTATGTGCTTTTTATAGCTGCTGTCAGTTTGCAAACAGCTTTTATATCCAACTTAATTTCACTCAGCTGACTGTTTTAACATCCACTAACGATCGTGTTTCAGTCAGCACAGTGTGTGTGTGACTGAGGCTGGTGACTCACAGTCTCGCTCGTTCACGTTCAGTCAGTGTTTCGTTCACTGAACAAACTGAACGGGAGCTCCACCTCCGAGTCACTCTCTTCCTCTTCTTGTACTGAACGTACTGAGCAGAACGGTCGGGGAAAATAAATGTGATTGTTTTAGCAGCTTTCAGTTTGCAAACTAAATTCTCAGCTCATTGGTTTATTATTCACCACCGGCTGTTCTCAGTACGATCGCGAGCAGAACTAAACGTTCGGCCGTGTTTCAGCTTATTAAATTCTGATTCACAGACAGAGCTGCGGAGAAGTACTGAACGATTCGGTGAAGGAATCTTTTGAAGGAATCACTTTACTGAACTGATTCTACTGATTCAGTACACTGAAAAGAACTGCTTTTCACATCACTAACCAGCTCGCTTCTGACTCTCTCTCTAAGGCTCTGAAGTGCCCACGTTCAGAGTCCCCACGTGTGCCAAGTCTGATCTGATTGGTCGGCCTGTCGGCTCTGTCGTAATGGGTCAGTTGCCCAGCACGGTTCTCGGAAATGTCCCGCCCCTTTTACCATATTTGCACCATTAGCACCTTAGCACTACTGTGCTACCGCAGGCTACGGCATATCGTGGGCGTGCTACAGAAGTTAATGGGCGTGCAACATGAGCTGCAGGGCTTGCCACAACGAGCCAATGGGCTTAGATCAGTGATCTCACACTGACAAGACGTCACACTGACACATTTTTTTCGAGGGGGGCTAAAACCGAGCGTTACATGCAGCTAATGCTACAGCTAACAGGAGGACGTAGGAGAAGCCGCGTTTCCGCGGACTTTGAATTTTTGCACATAGATGTGTCTAAACATGCACAGGACACTTGGAAAACACACTAAACAGCATATAAAACCAGAAAAAGCATAATATGACCCCTTTAATGATTTCTGTTGGGATGTAAAGACATATTAAAGAATATGCTAAATAGCGCAGATACATTTGTTTGACTATTAAAAAATATAATAGATGTTGAAACTTTATCCTGTGGTGCTGACACTACCCATACACCCCTTTGTGTGTTAATCAGCAGACAAATTAATTTATCTCTTAAGAGTGTTATAGAAAAGATTAGCACACTAACTGATGATTTTATTTCTAATGCAATTTCAGAGCAATTAACCAATGTAACTTAAAGATAAACTCCTACAGACATCAAATGATAAAAGCACAACTCTGAATCAGTAGCCATTTAATTTGTTGGCTTACATTGCCTCTACTCAGGTGAAGGTTTTCTTTTGACAAATGGCAAAAGCATCCAGATTGAAGATTTGCTCTAATAGATGAAACATTGCCTGCATGGCATCTCCGAGACCAACTGAACACGAGTCAATCATGGTGTCGTCCTCAGAGACTTAGCCATCCCCAAATTATAGCCCACTTTCTGGCTCTTTCAGGGTTTATAGGGAAGTATCAAACAGGTAGAAGTATTTCATTTTTGATGGATGTGTTTGTCATTACCAAGCTTTATTTTGTTCAAATAAAAATCAATCAAATGACTTGTGAGGCGCTGGTGACGCAGTGGTTAGTGCACGTGTTCCATGTAGGCATTGCTCCTCCAAGCGGGCGGCCCAGGTTTGAATCCCACCTGTGGCTCCTTTCCCGCATGTCATTCCCCACTCTCTCTCTCTGATTTCCAACTCTATCCACTGTCCTATCTCTCCATTAAAGGCACAAAAAAGCCCCCCCAAAAAAAATCAAAAAAAAAATCAAAATGACTTGTGGCAATAAAATCAAACGAGATCTGGTAGCTAATGTTCAGGATGTTTTTTTTATTATTCAAAGCAAAGAAGTTTTGCTCATGTATCCAAAATCTGGTATTTGTATGTCTGTGTCGTATATTTTTCAAAACTTGAAGCACATCTAGACTAGCTGGACATTGTTGAGCAATGGACTAACAAACACCATGTTGATTTCACAATAATAATAATAAACTTAAGCCTGGCTCACACTGCAAGATAATCGGGCCGATTTCAGCTCCGATTCTTCCTTCCCGACAATCTCAGGGTCTCTCCCGACTCGAGGCTGCTCGGACCCGATTCTCTGTTCAGATTATCTTGTAGTGTGAGAGGTACAGAGATCCAATCTTAACGTCCCCGATCTGTCCGGCGATCGTCGGGGACGCCCCGATTTATTTCAAACATGTTTGATATTTAGAATTTAAAATCTTGACGATTACATCATGAAAAGGGTCCAACAGAAGTTGTGTGTGACTACAATATAGTAACGAGAGACAAGGGAGGACTGTAGTCATGACGACCAGCGGCAGGACGCAAACCAGCGTTTGTTTGTTTTTTTACTTTTCTGTACAGATCATCAGTGCAGCACTTTTCTGAAACTTGTATCCATATATCTACAATTGTATCAACTTTTCTATTTCCTACAACAACTTCCACTTCCTTCTCTTTCACCGACCGTCGTCCTTTGTTTTTTACAAATCAAACTTTATTAACGATTGTCAACGCTCCGTCCCGATTTCACTCGTACAGTGAGAGCTCTCCGGCCGTGCCCGACAATCGGGTCGTACAGTGTGAGCACATCAATCTCAAGGTCTGGTCGGGCGTCGTAAATGATTCAGTCGTACAGTGTGAGCTCACATGCCACCCCGACTTTTATACAATCGGAGGATAAATCGCACAGTGTGAGCCAGACTTAAGAGGTAACTATTGTCCTTTAAATTGGATATATTTTGCCTTACAGCATGTGTTTCAACTTATTTACTAACCTCTTATACTGAGCAGCGGTATTTGCTGCTTTGTCCTACAGCAAAGGCGAGGACATGTACATTCACACTAATGGGGGCTAGAAATCTTTACGTCCATGCTGAAAGAAAAACTGAAGGTCTGCTTGAGCAGAGTTTGTGGCATTGATGGAGCTGGATTTTTGTTCTCCTGCTCAGTTTGTGGAAAAGCCTTCCACTCTTCCCTTTGTCTGTCTCTCTCAACGCGTCTCTCATTGTCTTCGACTTCTTTCAGATAATCTCATTTAGACTTCCCCTCTTGATTCTCAAGCCTCCTTGTCTCTCTCTCGCTCAGTGGAGCTCCCTGCCTCTCTCTCCCATGGCTCTTGTGTTTCTCTCCTTCTTTTCTCTCACTTCCTCTAAATGCCTACAGTATTGATGTTTTTCTCTCCATCTCGGCCCCTGTGATGCCTTTCCCTCCTTTTAGCTCTCCCCTTTGTCTCCCACCTTTTATTTGTCAAAGGTTCTCTGCAGTGTTGTCTCCCCAGGTATACACTCCCTGATGCACACACATGTATAGGTAGACCCGGGGTTTCAATGAGTTTTTGAAGGCTAAGACCAGCACTGATCTTTGTTCTGAGACTACTGCTGGAAAATAAACAATATATTATATTATATATATATACCATATACTCAGGGTCAAAATAACATGTTCATTTTGATCAACCAATTTCAGAAAAGAAAATTGTCAATGAAACTCTGACGTCTCTGATTCATCCACTGCGGCGTTGTAAACTTCACGAAAACATTGCCTACAGAAGTCTTTTTAAACCCTAGTATCTATACTTCTACCTGAGTAATGAATGTCAATACTTTTGACACCTCTGACCTTATGACATGCTAGGCAGCCTATAGCACCATGTTGCTTTATTCCTTCATAGGTCTGTGTAATGACATCAAGGAGGGCTGATAGATAACTACCCATTGATGCCAAAAAACACTGACCTTCCAATCTGAGTCACAATACAAACAGTATGATACAGATAGGTGAACCCAAAAGCATGTTGAAGTTGCGTCATTTTTTATTAAACTCTCAAAACAATTGTTATGTTGGTCACAATTTAGTAGGGCTTTTGACATGTACGTTGTCCATGGCAACGCAAAGTGTGTTGTATGCTTCTTGCTCTTGGCTCAACGAAATGACAAAATCTCAAAAAACATTTCAAATGTTATTTTCTGCAGCTGGTTGGCTCCTTGTTCTCTTTCTGCTCTGGCTCCTTTGCAAAGTGGATTGGCACCTAAACTTTTGCATGTCTCTCATACTTTGTTCTGGCTTTTTCTATACTTCACACCATAATTTTCGCACCTTCAATGTTTGCACTGACTGTTATTTAATGTCTGTTTTTTGAAAAATTTCTTCTTTTTCAACATTGCAAAAAAATGTTGATTCATCTAGGGGTATTCTTAATTTAATGTATGGGGTTAATATATATGTATGGGAGGGGAGGGCGTCGGTTTTGTGGTTAATTTGTAACAAATGTTTCATGTCATGTACGTCTTTGTAACCTGCTACTGGATGCTTTGAATTTCCCTCGGGATCAAGAAAGTATCTATCTATCTATCTATCTATCTATCTATCTATCTATCTATCTATCTATCTATCTAACTATCTATCTATCTATCTATCTATCTATCTATCTATCTATCTATCTATCTATCTATCTATCTATCTATCTATCTATCTATCTAACTAACTATCTATCTATCTATCTATCTATCTATCTATCTATCTATCTATCTATCTATCTATCAACTTTAGACAAAAGTCCCTTTCCTTGTATTGCCAGACCAATATTGTTTTCAGCGTTTTCAGAAAAAACAGATCATATGATACATACACTTACTCCCGGGAATGATAAAACTCCTTTACAACAACATGGCCAAAGTAGCATTGTAGCAGTTAATCGTGGATGCAACACCACCTTCACATTAAGTTTAATTTACAGTTATTCTGTGGCAATGATTCAGGTGTAACCTTCATACTTCCTACAATATTCAATATTTAATAAAGATCATTTCAGGTTGATTTATGGCCTTACCTGTAATAAAACACACACATGCACACACTAAGAAGCACACACACAACCTTTGCACTCTCTCTTTTGACCATATATAAAGCAGCAGTAATGGAGAGCCTTGCACCATGTCAAGCTGTATTTTACATTTACAAGCATATATATCCCATCCAGCCAATCTAAAGTGGGGAGGCCAGATGAGGCCTGCTGTTATCACGGGCCATCCACTCAGCAGTGTGTGGCCTGTATCTAAGCAGAGAGGATATTTAGGGAGAGAGATGAATGTCGGGTGGAAGGGAGGACAGTCAGAGAGGGAGAGATGTAAAAAGAGAAGGCCCTAAAGAAGCTGAGTGGTTAGCTTCAGCGTGTTTAAGAGCTTGGCAGAGGAGCGACTACTGCTACTGCGACTGTGGTTTCCGTTGGGAATTGATGTGTGTGTTCCTGCGCATTTGTGTGTGTGTGTATGATAGGGGGGGAAAGGGATCCAGGGTATTTTCCCGGCATTTGATGGACAGCTTAACGCCCGGCTTGTAAAAACGGCAGAGCAAAATGTTTCACGTGCCAAAGGACGGGGGGGGGTCACACACACACACACACTGCACACACATAGATACACACTGTAACGCACAATAAAAGTGAAGTGTGGAGTTGTAGTCTTATTTATTAGGGATCCTGCGGTGTGGGTGAACAGTCACTCGGTGGTAGGGCATTACAGGCTTAAAAGCAGATGATGTTTTCTTAACATTTCCCCTGATTACATCCCACATCTCCCATCTGTAATCACATTTTTTCCACATGTCCCCTGTAGTCTGTTAAAACCCTCACGCTGGTTACCACATATAGCCTCAAATGGCTCTTACCGCAAATTCTGTGTGCAACTTTGTCAGGATCAGAGCAAGAGTTCAGGCCGTATTGTAATTGTTTTTCACTATTAATGCCAGACAGCACATTCCCACATGAGGGTGTTTCATGCACTTCTCTTCTACTCTTTCACTTCACTCATGGGAATGTAAGCTATCAAATCTTCAGGATCTGTTTCCCTATCTTCCTCTCTTCCCTTCCACCTTCCATCGGTCCAGGGTAGCAGGTTGGAGGTCTCGTCATTCTGCTGTGATCTATTGCACAAGTTCTCCATTTCACTGCACTCTGACCTCTTAGTGGCCTTATTTCTTTTACAACCTCTTCATCACAAAACTTCAACAAGTGTGATTTTGAAATTTTGGGCCTTTTATGAGCAAATCAGCAATGAAAACAGAGGCGAGATGGAAACAGCCAGTTGGGTAACATTTGGAGGATATCTGTTCTTATCCCAGGTCAAATCAATAAAGCCCACTGAACTTAAAAATGTATCTTCCTTACATACACTCTGTCAGTTGTTACACACACTAAGATTTTTTCTCATAGTCCACTGCACAGCTCCTACATTACACCTTTTGTACATTTTGTGTTTTTTATCTTTATTTTTTATATTTTATATTTTACATTTTTCAATTCTATTTTATATATTGTAATATCTTCTTATACTGTATTATTTAAGTTGTTGCTAGTTCTGCTTTCTGTCGTCATTCCTCTTCCTAGCTTCCCAAGCTCTTCACTTCCTTCCAGTCTTCACTGCCAATCCTGCTGGAATCAGTCTTTGGTTAACTTGTGTCTCTATATATCAAACATCTATCTTGTATAAGCAATCTTGACCATCTCTCACTTACATTTAAATGGTTATCTGAGCTTTGTATTGTTTCTGAAGAGGAAAATATTGCCGAGGCTTCTGTGTAACGCCAGCCATCTCCTAGTAGCTCTGTGCTTGCACTACTGTAAAGACCTACCTGACTCTTCTCTTCATGTTCTGTTTGATGGAGAATCCCAGGGAGCCCTGACCAGCTGACTGACCTCAGCTAGCTGTCCAGTTCATAGCACATTCAGGACAAATGGAACGTCTGAAGACCTTGCCAAAGCTCTTTGCCGTCGTCTTTGAGATGGTGGAAATAGATGATGAGGAGGAACCTGTCCATAACTCATCCCTTCCTCAAAATGAGTGACCACCATTTAAGTTTAAGTAGAAAGTACTGTAGTCTTCTTTGTTCAGGGTTAAGTTGGACGTTTCCCCTGATTTAAGAATTTTGGGGTTGAAAGCCTTTTGCATCTCATGCTCAGGTGGAGCCGGTGGTCGTACACACAATGACTAAAAGTTTTTACAGTTTGTCCTTCTTGGACTTGATCAGGTCTGGTGAAGGGTTCATACTTTGCTTTCATAAGATTCTCTTGAAAACTGTCCATGCCCATGCAGCAGTCATCACCTGGACTACATCCTTGCTTTTTCTACCTATATTCATTCTAAAAGTGGATGTGGGGTTTTGTAGTTTTTGTGTGGACAGCAAACACTTTCTTCCCCTCAACATGCCAACTGGTAGTGACTCACAGGAAACGAAGAGATTGTCCTCAGCATTAACACACCCTGAGTGTTTCAGAGACTCTTTTCACAATCTCTGACAGAACAAACCAATTTGTTTTGCTCCCTCCCTCCATCCATCCATACCACTCTGACTCTGTCATAGCGAGGAGCTGCCACTCAAACCCGCTCGGAGCTGCACTTATTGCAACACCGGTGGAAGTTACAGGACGAGCCAGCTCAACTGGGATTAAAGTCTCAGTTGTGTTTGTTGAAACAGAGTTTAGAGCCATACAGTGGGCGAATCTGGAGGAAAGAGTTGGGTGGACAAAGGCTGCCTGTGCTGCAACGCTGTGGATGAGACGGATGAAATTTTAGCTTATGAAATAAAACACATGCATTGTGGGTAATGAGGGGAAGGCTGAGGGATAGGAGAGACAGAGAGGAGACGTCTTGTCATCGCTGAAGGGGAGCGATGGAGAGATGGACAAAGGAGACGTCCCAAGGGACTGTGCACTCATTCTGCATGGCTGCCTATTCGTCACCATGGAAACTGTGTGTGTGTGTGTGTGTGCGTGTGTGTATGCAGGCGACCAACAGTGAGCTGGACGATGTGAGTGTGTTTTGAGGAGGGGGAATAATGTGTAGGTGCTATATGCCTGAGGCCTCCAACTGTGTTAGCAAGAATACCTTCGAAACTCGCTATGGTCACATTCCACGTCATATGTGTGTGTGTGTGTGTGTGTGTGTGTGTGTGTGTGGACTGAGAGATGTTATCATTTAAAAGCAGGACCCTCAGTTGATGAGTGATCTGCTGGATGGTGTGATTGATGAAGAACGGAGTGATGAACGCTTGATGAGATGAAAGAGTGAAGAGCCATCTGCACACACACACACACACACACACACACACACACACACACACACACACACACACACACACACACACACACACACACACACACACACACACACACACACATAGGGGACGAAGCAAGGGCTTCTGATGTGTGTATGTGGGAAACATACATGCATGCATATTTGAACAGACACACATGCAAACACACACTGAGACACAACGCTCAGAGCAAGATGAAGAGACGATTAGAGATAAAAAGTTTTCTTTGAGCCAACAGAGACGTGACATGAATAGCACAAAGGAGCCTGTACTACCGTATCCATGTTAACACACACACACACACACACACACAGACACACACACATTCACTGTCTCACACAATGGTTAACATGGTGAAAAATAGTTAGTTTTAACTTATTTCTCTCTAGTTCTTGCTTGTAATATTTATTTTTTTGCAACTCCCAGAGAGAAGAGTAATTTGTCTGTGGTCAGGCCCACTCATTAAGTCTCTCTCTCTCTCTCTACACACTCACACACACACACACAACAACAACCACACACACACACACACACACACACCAACAACCACACACACACCAACCCCTGGCACCAGGGGAGCGTGCCCTTGCTGTGACAGACTTTGCCAACATGTGGGTGCAGTTACAGTAAAGAAACACTGCCAAGACCACTCTGGGCTGGGCAAACAGCTGCCAGGGGCACACACACACACACACACACACACACACACACACAGACACACACACACACACACACACACACACACACACACACACAGACACACAGACACACACACACACACACACACACAGACACACACACACAGACACACACACACACACGCACACACACACAGACACACACACACACACACACACACACACAGACACACACACACACACACACACACACACACACACACACACACAGACACACACACACACACACACACACACACACACACACACACACACACACACACACAGGTTTGAAACCGGTAGCCATTGTTGTTCACACACCTTTCCGGTGCTTTCACAACAGTAAAAACATACCTGTAAATTCCTCTCACAGCTTCCTAACACACACACACACCAAACACACACACACACATTTCACACAATGCACACACAATTCTGTACCTCTTCTTCTACCTCTTTTTCTCATGCAAACATCCTTTTTTGCACACACCTGCATGCACACACTTCGCTGAGTCAATGCAGATAACAAAAGAACAAAATATAAGCAGGGTTTCCCCGCCTGTCTTGATCTGTGGTGTGTGATATATATGAAGCTTAACTGTTCCATTGATTGTGAGCTGTACATTCCTGGTGTGTTTGTGTGTGTGTGTGTGTGTGTGTGTGTGTGTGTGTGTGTTCAGCTCTGCTCACTCAGCGTGGCGTGCTAATCTCTCAGGATTGCTGTCAGTTGATGAATCGTCACTCGTACAGACTGAGTGGAGCAGCCTTCAGCTTTAGGGACTATATAGGCAGAGAGGTTTACACAGAAAAAAAAATAATACACAGTGTGTCTTTGTTGTATAAATCAGTCTTTCTGTTTTCAATCTGAGCTTTCAAGATGATAAAAACGGCTCTACTGAGGCTACTTTCAGTGCAGAGATTGCTATGGTTAACCAATTATTTCCCAAATTGTTTATTAATATTCTGCCATTTATCGCCATGGTAACTCGGTCTTGACATTAGCCCTGTTCAAATTGGACATGGCTTCCCTTGTGATTTGTAATAATTGCAGAGATTGTCTGTTTTTTTTTGTAATTGGTGTGCAGGCGCATAGACTATCAAGCAAATAAATTACATTGCAGATGACCTTCCATGTTTCTTATCACATGGAGTTCATCAGGTAAGATTAGTATTATGCTTCTGTAATCACAGTTTCTCTTTTCTTAAAAAAAAAAGAAAGACTTTTACATACATTTTTCTGTCTCTTTTTGCCAAAAAATAAATGTCTTTCAGAGCCTAGATTCAATTTGGAATAAAAATGCAGGGATGTCATCCAGATATCCAGCATGGACTGTCAGTTTTTTTTTTAAACAAGCCTCATCAGAATTAATAGAAATGTAGCCCCTGACTGTGTTCTGTGATGCAAAAACAGAAAGGGTATAATCTTTTCATCTCAATCTGAAGAAAAAAGCAAATTTTTATCTTTCCCCAAAATGTCCAACTTTTCCTTTAATCATCAAAGCAGACTTATTTTATGAATACAGACTTACAATACTTGTTTACAGCAACATTTGATTTAGTTCTTATTACTGTCAATGTAAAAAGTTACAGGGACGTTGTGGTGAAGTATTCATTTAATGTGGAATATGTTTGCAAGAAAACTGATGAAATGTAAGGAAATGCAATCAGACTGTCTTCACCAATGTTGCATCAATTCACATTTCAAGTGGTGAAATCGGCAAATCAGCATGGGGGAGATAAACCCTCAGACACCATCTCACTGTTAAGGTTTCACATTAATTTATCGTACATATTACAAGCAGACAGGTGTACAATTACAGGTCTTTTAATGACTCGCAGTGCAGCTGACAACACATCAAGAGGAACATACAAGGCTGTGTGTGTGTGTGTGTGTGTGTGTGTGTGTGTGTGTGTGTGACTGCCAAGCTTGTCCACTCTACCCAGCGACAGCAGGAAACAGATATGTACAGTTTATTTATATGAAACAACCGGTGCAAACTCCCCCTTAAACACGCACGCACACACACACGCATACACACATATAAATTCCAGGCTGCATCTTGATCACATCATAAATATCACACACACACATTCCCACATGACAGTGATGAGGGGACTGTGTCTCCGGTTGCTGTGTCCACTAAGACTTTACAGGATGTTTGACCTCCTCTGACCGACGGAGAAGTCTGCCTCGAGCCAGATGACACTCCTCCACTATTCCAAATATCAAATACCAGCATGAGCGATAACCACCGCAACTGCTCTGAGTAATCTACAACCTTGTGTGTGTGTAGTGTGTGTGAGAGAGACAAGATAGCGAGAGAGTAAAAATCATCATGTTGATTTTCCTGCAGTTCAATGTTCAAGTCTTGAGAGCTAGGAGCTTATGGAGAGAGTTTGACCCCCGATGACCCTGAGCGAGCATTAAGTATAAAACACAACTCACCTCCTGCTCCTCCACTGCCTCCCTTCTCCTCCTTTGCCCATTTTCTTCATCACTGTTAGGCTTCTTTTGCCTCCTCCATTTTTTTTATTCCATGTCTTTTCTTTATAACCTAAGTTAAAAAACATACATAAAATAAAATTGAACATACATGAAAAACATTTCCTGCATACAAATTGTGTGTATAATACTGTGGAAATGCAATGACTCATACTTTGATTTATTTTTCAAGCAGTACTTGATTTAATGAAAAGGTTCACATTAAATTATTTATTGCATCATTTAGATTAAAAAAAGTTGGCCCTTTACAAAGAGATTGTATAAAAGCATGTTGCTTTTGAGCATTAAACAAATAAAACAAATGAAACAAATGAAATGTTCTATATCCTTTGAGCTAATAAATAAATCAAAGAGAGGAGAATAGAAGTCCAGTATAAAAGTGAAATCTTTTTCCCAGACAAAACATGTAAATGTGATTGAAAAGTTAGAAGAGGAAAAAAGGTAAATATTGGGGCTTTCATAGCAGATGCAGCTGGTTTGAAAAGTAGCTATAGAGGCAGTTATCTTTTTTCAAAGTCATGTCTACAGGAGCTATTATTTCCTGATAATGCCTACAAACTAAATCAAAGATAATTGGCAGGTATTTTTTTCCATGTTGGATCCAAAACACAAAACGAAAATAAAAAATAAAATAATAATTCTGTTGCTCTTGAAGGACAGCATATTGTTATATTTACTATTAATGTCTAGAATGGGGGATCCGTAGCTGAGCTGAAATATTGCCGCAACATTTTCAAATGATCAATCATAGAAATCTAGAAAAGAAAGCAGAAACCATCTGATTTTTTTCCCCAGTGAAATGGGGAACAAGACAAAATTTGGGAAATTAGAGAAAACAGTGAGAACAGAACAGTGGAGGTTTGTTGGTGTTGTAATGTTAAGAGCACATGAAGATGATTTCCACACTAAGAATCCATGATTAATGTGAACTCACCATCTGTTACCACAGAATATGTTGCACAACAATGAGTCACATTAACTATACGGACATCCACAATCTCACACACACACACACACACACACACACACACACACACACAGATAGAAAGCTGGATCTGGACAGAGAGCTCATAGATCCTCATATGAACGATGAATGAGGTGAGAGAGAAGACCGCTGATCTCCTTACTCCCACTCTGAGTGACCTGAATATACACACACACACACACACAAACCTGGACATGCACACATATACAACTCACAAACTCTCTACATACACACATCCTGCTGCAGCTGACAGCTATACATTAACTTCAGTGACAGGCTGCGGCTATATCTAAATGGAGGGCTTTCTCTGGATTGAATCCCCCAAACACACACACACACACACACACACCGCCTCACACACATTTATATGCAAGCCCACCCACACTCACATACATCCTCTGTCCCTTTTCAATGTACCAGTTTTTCCAAGTATTTATTCGGTAACAATACTTTTTTAAAAACAAAATTACAATAAATGTCATAAAATTGAACATAGCAGATTTCTCTGCACTCTTTAGTTGTAGTATCTAGTGACCCCATCCACCAACCCACCCCAAAATAAAAACACAATAAAAAAACTGCCACACCTTCCTTTGACCCCTTGAGCCCCCCACCTCTCACACACACACATACACACACACACACACACACACACACACACACACACACACACACACACACACACACACACTAATCAGCTTGCGGCATGTTTGCTCTTAAGATGTGAAAGCCCGCTCTCATTAACCCAGAGGGCACCCCTAGCTTCCCATTGTGCACCTATCTCCCGCAGCATTCTGGGTAAAGTAGTTTAACAATGTCAGCCCGATAAGCCCAATGCAAACGTGCTGATAAGCTGTCAAAGAGTGCACTTAGTGTGTGTGTGTTTTGAAGGCGGTGGTTGATTGAGGAGCCAATGAGGAGGATGTAAAAGACCAACAGTGGGAATATGTGTGTAAAATGTTGGTGTGTGTGTGTGTGTGTGTGTGTGTCGCTGTTTCATATCTGTGCAATAACATGTTAAACTGCCCAACTAGCTAAACTCAGTACAAAAGAAAAGCAAACACACACACACATACACACTGTTGGACAAAGGGCCTTAATGTTAGCGTGTTTGTGATTTGAATCTATGGATAAGGACCATTAGCAGAGTTTTTCATGGAAGATGTGAGTCAACTTTTCCTGTATTGACAAGAAAAGCCAGGAGAGATAGGCTACGCACACTGGAGAGATAAGGAAACAGCAGCAAAGGAGAGACTGACATTAAATAGACAAAGCTAAGAGTAAAAAACTAAGTTTGCGGCCGACATGTAAGGGAACGCTGCGCTCGAGCCATCTTTGCGTACTTCCACGAGGCAACCGCGCTGTAATTTGAGGTCAAAAGGTAAACTCCTCCAACATCACTTTCATGTTGCAATAAGATGAGTCACAAAGGCTCCGGTTGCAGCGCGATAAAAAAAGGTGTGAATATTTCACAGGAGGCCTCAAATAAAAGGTTGTAAATGTCTGCACTTTGTCCCAGAAAGTGGCTACACACACCCTGCCCAGTTTAAACTTGTGTCCTTCCCAGCACTAATACACACACCTGTGATAACCTGTTGTAGGCTGAAGTGTCATTCAGGTGTGTAAAAAGGACAATGTTAGCTAGATTTTGTTCACACTCATCTACAAACTTTGGATTTGAAACCTTTGCGGGTGGAAAGCTGATATCCTCGCTTTGTTCTCTAAATGGTCCAGTTCCGTCTTTATCACTCTGAATATCTGACCCACCTCGCCGTCTTCCATGAAACATCGCTAGATACAGTTTCCCTTTTTCTCTGGCCATTCTATTGGCTTCATATACTGTTTCAAATTGCTTCCTCCTCTCTTGTGTTTTTTTTTCTCCTCCACGCTTTCTTCTCTTTTTTTCTTCCAACAGACAAATGATCGGCATTGATGAACACAAGGTGATAGTCAGAAAACTCAACACCCAGCAGGAAAGAAAAAAGAAATGTCTTTTTTTTTGTAAGAATCTTTTTTTAATGAAACACAAAAAGGCAATAAAATTAAGATAAATATTTGTTTCCTTTTGTACATGGGGAAATATTTAAGTCATATTTCCAAAAGAATGACTGAATTTACATAATATATTTTAGTAGGCTATCTCAACCGTACAAAGCAGTTTCCAGTGGGTCTTAAAAAGAAAAACACAATGATGTTGCTTCTTTCAAAAATGTGATGGCCAGAACTGAATCCAGTGTTTTCCTTAAAGAAAATACAGCTTTGAAATAAAAATAAAAATAATTAAAGACCCATTAAAGTGATATTTTTTAAAATTGAGTTTCACATTAGATTCCATTTAAAGCTTTTGCTTCGCAGTGTAACAGCAACATGGTAGTTGAAAGTCAGTCAATGTCTAAAAAAAAGAAAAATTGCATGAATGATCTTCCCCCTGTACATCCTATACAATGACGACAAACAGTCATCCCAGGCTTGCATAAACAGTAAGACAATGGTAAAAACAAGCGAACATAAAACACACAGAGACAGTTTTTTGGCAAAGCAGGAATAAAAGTGACAAGAAGCATAATTTGTGATTTGATCCTTATCTTGTTTTTTTTTTTTTGTCTCTCAACATTGTCCCATTGATTGGCCCTGATTGTCCTTCACAGTCACGTGATGCCATTCCGGTTGCCATAGAGACCTCAAGTGCATCAGCTGGGCGGTGTGCAGACAATGTTGCTGCAACATTTCTCGGAGGCTGTCATAGCAACGCTGGATGAACACGAGCAGACAACAAGAGGAGCTCTACCAAAAATACCTTGATGATTGCAGGGGTCCCGGATTCAGATTTGATTGAATGTCTTTTTTAATAAAATTGTTTTCTTCTGATGCAATGAAGCGTAAACTTACAGGTGCTTTGGTATTTTTGATGCCAGATAAATATCTACATTTCATATAGGAATACAGGCTAAAGTAGATAAAGAACTAGATTCTTTTAGGATCATAGAACAGCAGAAACTCAGTTTCTTTTTCCAGTATTTTGTTAAAAAAATGCTCCCAACAGGAAACGCACATTCGAAACCCCCACAGAGTAAAATAAAGAGAGAAAAAAAGGATTTGGACACATGTTTTAAAAAAGAGTGTTTTTTTTCTGATTTAGTTTAAAAAAACGTCCTTTTTACATATCTACACTTTGCCTTACGCAGACTTTACAACCTTTAAGTCTTAAATCAGTTTGACCCTAAATCCAAACCTGTGATCCTGTTC
The DNA here is from genome assembly GCF_963584025.1 of Labrus mixtus. Taxonomy (NCBI): domain Eukaryota; kingdom Metazoa; phylum Chordata; class Actinopteri; order Labriformes; family Labridae; genus Labrus; species Labrus mixtus. The sequence continues at coordinate 21,708,311 of NC_083632.1, forward strand.
AGTGCAGTAAGTGAGAAAAAATCCGACCCACTTCCTCCCTCTGCCAGACCCTCCCGACCCCACCCACACCCACTCTAAAAAATCTAAATAAAATAATCTGTTCTGCAAAAAAATCAACAAAAAACAAATATATATGTATACTATTTACAAAATGTTATATTACACAAAACGCTGTACACACAACGCACATGTTTCCATTCAGACCAACATGCTCGCAGCGCTCAAACTAACACTCCATGTACATGTGTCTCCGCACCTCAGGAGGAGGATACGAAAGCGAGAGGTATTGACGTGTATGGCTTTACAGGCGAAGAAGTCGTTTCTGTATTTTGCACGTTAAGCACTGCACAGATTAATACTCAGATCGATGGTGCGTCAGGACGTCATCTGCTTGATGAGCACAGATGTACCTGTGCATTAACATGCATACAGTTCAAACACACACACACACACTAAAGCACTATTTACTTATAAGTATAGAGCTCATTAAATGCTGAAGAGGGTAGTAGCAGCCACTCTGCACACACACACACACACACACACACACACACACACACACACACACACACACACACACACACACACACACACACACACACACACACACACACACACACACACACACACACACATTTACAAACACAGTTTGAACTACAGTGTTTTTTGGTCCTGTTGGGGATCTCCCAATCACGTTTTCTTCGTCAAACTACCAGTATAAGACCATTTCAACCATCCAAACCAGTGTGGTTTACTTTAACTCTCTCCTTCACAGTCTCACTCGCTCTCTGATACAGTCTTTGTTTCAGACAGTCAAGTCTGCCACCCTGCCTCCATAGCATATCCAAGCGACTGTACTCCAAAGTGCTACTGTCCTTGGGTTCCTGTTCCTGCAGTAATCTTGTCTCGGTGACTAGATACTCCGTTTTTTTTCAGCCACAGGGAGGGCTGTGGACTCTAGTTGCGACAGGGAGCCTCCATCCATATCTGATAAACAGTCTTAACATGGGTCAGACTTTTCTCCAGAACAAACCAGACTCCTCTTAAGTGCCAGTACTGTCAGGCTCTCTCCAGGGGCTAGCCCCTTCTCTGATACGGGACGGATCAATACGCAGAGCTCAAACTCTTTGTCTTGGTTTCCTTCTTGTCCCCCTGTCCTGTTTTCTGATGGACCGTGAGTCGACTTCAGACTTCAGGTAAATATTTGTGGATTTCTCTCTCTCTCCGGCTGGCGGTGCTAGGACACGATTGCCATGCCGTCTGCACTGATCAGCTGGCCTGTCGTTGGCTCGTAGGTACCAGCCAGGTAGAAGAGGTCGTTGGCCGCGTTGCCAGGCTGACGTTCATGCATCAGGTGGTCGTACTCAGCCCTGCTGACCACCTGGCAGCGGTGGGAGATGGTCTGGACGTCGTTCTCATCCTCGTGGCTCGACTGATAGAGGGCGTTCTAGAAGAGAGACAGAGGCAAATCGGTTAACAATTGAAAGAGATTCAGTAACTGATTATCATGTGTTAACGGTAAAACGAGAAAAAAGGGTAAGAATAGAATAGAATAGAATAGAATAGAATAGAATTACTTTATTGATCCTAAACTGGGAAATTGTGGCGTTAGAGCAGCAGGTTGTCCAAACACACAATATGAGTAAAAAACACAATAAAATATTAAATACAAAGTAAATAAGCACTAAAAATATCAAAACTAAGAATGAGAATATATACAACCAGGATTTAACTTAAATATGAAAAGATTAAATACAACATACTTTGCTGGAGGTAGATGTAAGTAGTAAGATTTAGATTTTTCTGTCAGTATCTTTGGTGCCATTTGACTCCCACACACATACTTCCTTTTAATGCATGTGTTTTTTTTCTCATTATAAGGTTTTTTATTTCCAGCCAGCATTGATCTAATATATGTGCACAGCTATGTTTGATGGATGTTGCTACTCATTCTATGTGCATAGCTCTTTTTGTATTAACTCCAAACAAGCCATTTTTGCTGTAGCCAAATTTGCAAATTTGCACGACTTCCTGTGGAGCAGTATTCAGAAGAGCAAATGGTTCGGTTACATGAACTAAGTGGAGATTTAAGCATTCATATGAGATGGGATTGGGGAATAAAGAGGAAGCAAAGTGGTGATAAATTTAAATGAAAATGTCACGGACTGTTTGGCCAATTCTCAATTTCAGAAAATTATTCTCGCTCTGGTCTTTTACCTTGCCGTCGCGGTGTCGTTTCCCGAGGCGAGTCTCCTCTGGGTGGTAGAACCACTTGACCCTGACCACCATGCTGGAGCTCCACGACTCCCAAAGGCTCTCAACTCTGCCCACATAGGGCAGCTGGGGCCGGCCGGGTGACAGGAACACAGCACAGTCCCCGACACGCACCGTCTCCTTGCCCCGCACGATGGCCTTGTAGAAAAGCTTGCGGGCTTTACCCTTTAGACCTCTCCTCTGTCGGGTAGAGAGAATAAAAACATGAACTCTCATTTATTCAAGGAGGAGGATTTATTTCACCACCAGCCCTATTTAGAAAAATAATGAAGATATATTTTGTTCTGCTTAAACCAAAAGAACGTCAAGATTAAATATGTCCTCCAAGACAAAGAACGGCTTCTTAACAAAAGATGAATGTTCAGATTTGTTTCTTTATCCTTATGCTAAACACATATCATTCACTCTAAATCTGACATAAATATCATATCTGATACAGTAACAATGTCTTAGGTTACAATCTATATAACTACATATTTTCATTTGTTTGGGCTTGTATACACCAAAGAGTTAGCTTCTTTGTAAGTGAAATCTCAGCTGATATTACAGTCGTGTTTACAACACACAAGTTTTGCAAAATGTAGGCTGAGATTGGCTGAGAAGAAGCTTAATGACTTGATAATAAATGGTAACTAAATCAGTGACTGACCACACCAAGTAAGCCTGATTGTGTTGAAAAATGTGAACACAGTCTGAGGCAGGCCAAAAGTGAAAAGAGGGATTATGTCGTATCATTGCACTGACGTTATGTAATCCAGCTATGACACAACAGAAGCTGTAACAACAACCTGTTGCTCAGTTAAGCGCAGTAGTGAGCTTAATTAGGATACTGATGCTGACGACAACAACACCTAGAGTCTAGGTGTATTGTCTAGGTCCTAGACAATAAAGTGGGAATATGAAAAAAAAACACAATCTGATGTAGTCAGGATTTTTAATACAATGGTTTTCAGTTTTGAGTATGACAACTCCAGTTGATTCCCAAGTTCTGCAGTACAGCAGCGGAGGGCTAAGAGCTTTATTTAGTGCATTTCTTGAACATTCAAGATTCAAGATTTGTATTTGTCACATGCTCATACAGATGTGCAGTGAAATGTAAAGACTGTTCCGCAAGGCCATGCAATAAACACTCTAATTACTAATACACATAAATATACAGTAATATAGAAATATAATGTAAAATTAAAAAAAGAAATATTTGAATATATATTATTTATTATTATAATATTTGAATATCATTTGAAATACAGCCTGAAGTATCCTACCTGTGTCGGGTTGCCTGACCATCTCCAGAGCTGTCTTCCAGGCACATGTGGAGCCATGTTGGGCAGCGGCTCAGGTGAAGTCATCCGCTGCCTCTTAGCTGACGCTGAGTCTTTAGAGGCAGGTTTTAGCTGCTGGCTCACAGGACTGCTCTGTCTCTGATGATGGCTGTTAGGAACTCCTTCTTTCCTCTTCAGTTGGGTCTTAGCTGTGCTGCTGTTTGCCAACATACGACCCTTTGACTTGAACTCCTTCCTCTCTTCTCCTCTGTCAGATCTCACTTTTGACGCTGAGACGGCCACGCTGGCTTTGGCCACAAAGCCTTGAGTCGGGGCGGTGGCAGAGGGAGAAGAGTTGGAGGTGGTGGGATCGGGGCTCAGGTGGTCCGAGGAGGTCATGCTTTGCCTGTGCTTGTGTTTGTCCTGCTGGAGCAGAGCGCGGCGCAGCAGCACGGATGAGGACTCTTCATCAGAGGAGTACGAGGAATCGTTGTCTGAAGAGCAAAGGGAAGAGGAGGAGATGGAGCCGGAGGAGGAAGAGGAGGAGGACGACGACGAGAAGCAGACGGAGAGACGAGAGAGAAAGCGACCACCCCGATGGGACGCGGCTGCAGCACTTCCTCTGCGTGCTTCAGCGCCTCGGCCGTCGTCCTCGTCGTCCTCATCGAGCTCAGAGTACGAGCTGGGGCAGTCACTGGGGTAGTCCAAACTGTAATCCCCACTGACACCTGCTGAAAGAGGATCTTTCCTCAGAACAGGCTCAGAGTGGGCCGTCGTGTTTTCTCTTTCCCCTCCACCTTTCTTCCCCTCCTTTACCAGCTGGCCGGGTTGGATGTATCTCAGCGGTGCGTCTGTGGAGTTCAAACACTTGCTTCCTCTTACTCCACTCCCACCAAGTCGAAGCAGAGCCTTCCCATTTTTGGTTTTAGGAGAGGTCACTCCTTCATGGTCAAGCTTAACCAGGAGCTGCTTCCTGTCCCGTTCACTCACTGGTTTCCTGCTTCCAGCCGCCGTCGAGACAGCCGAGGGGCAAGCGGAGGACGAGGAGTCCCGGAGCCCCGCCGAGTTGGCTGGGTGTCCCGCTCCAGAGCTTCCAAATGTAGAGTAGCCGTTGGCGATGCTGCTGAAAGAGTCACCTTCAAAAGGGGAGCCGAATATGCCTTTGATGGGCACTGGAGGTGCAAAGTGGTGGTAGGCAGGGCGATGGAAGAATCCCAAGTCCCGCTCTCGCATCCTCTTCTGGGTTTTCCGGGACGTGCCGTTGAAGAGGAAGAAATCGACCGGAGGCCTCTTCCTGGGCACCGACCAACTCAACAAGGAAGTGTTGCCTTTGCTTACAGCATCTGATACTGACGTCGGTGTGCTGACGGTCTTAGGCGACGAGTGGATTTTCTTCGGTCGGCCAACTGTAAAAGGGAAGCAGAAACAAAGAGGTGTTATATTCAATATCAACTGACAAGTCGGAGAGGGGGCAGACTGAGATTAATTGTGGAAACCAAGAGCTGCATGGAAACATGATACTTTTATCTTCTTGATCTTCACCTAGCCGGGTAAGTTTCAACATATTCATTACTCAAACTACAACACCAAACCTGGTCAACCTGTCTCTGCCTCCTGCTTTATTGTCACTCTGAGGTTTTCATGACTAACATGTATGTTGCTGAACACAAAGCACACTGATGACACAACATAAAGTCATGATTAATGTGGTCATAGAGCGGCTAAATGCAAGGCAGCAAACAGGTTATTTTAAATTTACGAGTTTCACTGTGTATTTACTTGCTCTGTTCTGACTCAGGGGCATCTGTTTATTGGTTGACAGTTGGATCTGTAAATGAGCTTTTGTTAGGGAGATTTTTACTATGGCCTTAAGGGCTGTGTGAGAGTCATGTTACAAGTCAGATAATAAAAAACTTTCCAGACAACATCATCTGGGTGATCTTCTGTGGATTCCTCGGGTTGTCTTTTTAAAGAAACAGACACTTTTTCTTAATATAAATCAACGATAGTATAAAAGTTTATTAAACTGATGCATTGGGACAGTGTCTGCAACCTGTGCCTTGCAACTTTGTCACAATGGAAAGTCAAGTGACTTTAAAGAACAGGTGTATTTGGGTAAAAGGGGTTAACTTGTGGAATACTTATGCCATGGAATTAAGAATGTGTAGTTCACTTTCCAGATTTAAATTGTTGCTTAAAAAATGATGTTTAACAAATATAAAAGGTCGGTTTGATTATTTTTTGTGAGTGTGACTTCTGTTTTGTTTTTTGTTTGTTTCATTTGTTTTGTTTTGAAATGAATTCTTGGAACAAATTTTGTTCTGATACGTTTTGTTTTTGTAACCAAACTAGTAGTGTCTTAAATAATAAGATTTGTAACAAGGGTAGGTGTAATAAGATAAAGCTTCAGCCTACACCTTTTCACTCAAAATGTTTTTGTTTTTTCTTGTGACCGAAATAAATGATTACTACTACAAGTGGGATCATTTTAAAGGACCACAGTCATCCTCCAAATCAATACTTTCAGTTTCTGCTGCCACCAGGAAAAATGTAGTTTCCTGTTTGAAGGAAGATATCAATAACATATGGTTTCTCTCAGTTACCATGAGAATTTGGTAATAGCAAGGATACTTAAAAATCAGCATGCTACCTCAAGCTACAAGTAGCACCTCACCCCTTCAATAGTCCCCATTGGGAACCTGACCCCCTTCTATAGTGAAGCTCTATTTTATCAGTTTGTTATTATATGTTGGGTTTTAAACATGTTTAAGGGTGAAAATGTACCACCTCATGTAAATGTGTGTGTGTGTGAACCTTGTGTTGTTAATGGCATGTATTTGCATATCTGTCATGAGTCAAAACTATTTAAAGATTCTCATAACAGGCAGAACCTTTACAAACTGTTTTGTTGGAGAAATGAAAGATGATCAACTGTGAGTTAAAGGATTTTATAGTCCTGAGCAGACCACTGCATTTGTCCCCGTCTGCCTCACCTGGTCTTTTCTCTTGTGGCCTTCCTGCTGGATCCCCATTGGCAGGCTTCTCTGTGGGTGCGTCTTTCTTCTCCTGGGTAGAGCTTCGACGACCGCGGCGACCAGGTGAGATAAGAAGGGCGGGAGAGGGTTCAGCACCTGACAGAGACAAAACATCAAATATTGGGATTTCTTTCATTCATTCTTTCATCCGACAGTCGTCTTATCTCTCTTTCCTGCCTGCTTTTGAGAGCCGCACTCACAGTGTATTTGGTACCCTGGAGGGAGAAGTCTGATATTTGCAAGGGAAATACGTCCTCTGTCTCCATCATCAAACTCCACCATCACACTGCCCTCCTTCTCCTCCTCACCTGAGCCTCCTGTAGCCAAACAAAAAAGATGGAGCACATGAGTTGCTGGGAACCAACCAATGTATGTTTACAGAGGGAGGTTTTTTTAGTGTGTCTTGTTCACCTCGATGGACGTATCCCGGGTACAAACAACGCGAGCGCTCGCTCCAGTAGGCACACACTCGTGTCCCTTCAGTCAGGATTGCCTCGGTCTGGGGCCGCACATCCAATACCTGCAAAAGTCACAAAACTCTCTGTATAAGTCTTCATGTGGAGTTTCAGTAAACTAAGCAAAACTACCCACAATACTGCAACATGTAAGAGTTTGTCATGGAGCCTCCAGACTGAAACTCACAGCCTCCTGTAGTAGCTGCTCCAACGAATAGATCCGAGGGCGATTCCCACGTTCCCCTTCGATGACAACACTGAAACTAAAAAAAAAAAAAAAAAAAAAAAAAAAAAGGATAAAAATGAAATGTATAATTATTTTTTATTTACTTTTACTTTATTTAAATTAAAGGTCATTCATTGAAAATGTGGTTTCATGCTATGCTGATCTCACTGGCGTCTATGTTGTCTGCCACGACATTGTGTCTTGGCCTTGTTATTGTCTAGACATTATGTTTGTCATGATTCTAAGAGCTGCCGGGCATTTGAACAAATGCTTTTCAACTCTTCCTCCTCAAAATAAAAAAAATGCTTCATGTTTTAAGATCTGTGCAGCCTATGCATGATCAATATGTACGATTACAAACGTTATAATAGTGCATGAATATGTAACATCTGAGTTGGAGTTAAGTTTGATGATTAAAGGCTTAACAGTGAAGTGAAAAGACAAAAGAGAGGAAAAGTTAAGCAGAGCCTGAGGTTGGTGTGGTGATTGACAAGACAACAATGAAACATAAATAATATAAACAAAACTCTACTTTTTTTAGAAACTAACTGTGGGGTTTCCCCCCCTGAAAATTGTTGAACCTGTGGTTGATTTTTATATTTTTTAGTCATCGTCATAACCATCGTATTTGATTCCTTAAAATAAAACTATATATAAACTATATACAAATAAATATGGGGCATTAAGTAGTGTGAGTGTCAAGTGTGGTGTTCAGGAATGGAAGGATGGAAACTTTTTTTAAAGATTTGTAAAAACTGTAGTTTTGTTTAACTAGATGCAAAATTCTCTGAATAGAGTATTTTTTCTCTCTTTCAATCAATGCTTTCCTTTCTTTTTTTCAGATTAAACTGGAAGGCAGCAGGTGAGTAGAGCCTTACATGTCTGGGAGATCGAGAGTCTGGACACAGGCAGCGTACAGCAGCTCATCCTCCTTAGAGATCAGGATCTTCAGTCCATCCACTAACATCTCTTTACTCAGGACACAGTTTGGTAGGGCTGCGGGGGGGGGGGGGGAGATAAATGAAGGGATATACATAATTTGTGCATGTGTAGTATTATTGCAATGTGAAATGAAAGAAGGGACAAGGAGGCAGAGAAAGAGGTGTGTGAAATGGATCCAACATGCTTAAAAATGACAAATGATGCGTCTCTTTTACCCACCTGGTATTCTGCAGGGCATGTTGGGAGGGAGATGCATCAACATTTTCTCCTGTGCCTCCTCCTCCTCCTCCTCTTCCTCTTCCTCCTCCTCCTCGCCCTCTGAGAAGCTGCTCTCCTCGTCCAAACGAAAGCCATCGTCTGCCGCAAAGCTCTGCAGGAGACGGCTCACTGCCTGGCCCTTTGCCTGCACAGGAGAGAGGATGTGACATCAGTGGGCACCGAGCAGGATATGGTATCACGTCAACATGAGTTCAGATTCATCGACAGTAAACACAGGATCTGCAGCTGACTGAATCAAGTCTGGTGTGGTGAATCCATCAATGTGAAAAACAGAGGACAGAGGACTCTTGTAATGTCTAACTTCAATGAGGCCTGAAGACTTCAGCTCTGCAAGGGGTAAAACTTCCTTGTGTTGCCCAAGGACACTTTAGTGATGTGGATGCCTGCTAAAATAAAAGCTTCAAGTTGAACCCTAATTTACAGTCTCACACACACACACACACACACACACACACACACACACACACACACACACACACACACACACACACACACACTAGAAAATCTCCATCTCCAGACCGGTTTAGGCTAGTCTAACCAAAGATGACTGCTGATGGAAAGCCAGCTCGCCCAACAGGTTTCTGCTTGTATTTCCAATGGGAAATGGTTTGAGTGTGTGTGTGTGTGTGTGTGTGTGTGTGTGTGTGTTTTCTATTGAAGTTTCCACATCAGGAGACCATATATTTTAGTGACAGAAGTTTCGTCACCAGAGGGCATGGGTGATAATTTCACTTTAGTGCTTGGTGGGTGTGTGTGTGTGTGTGTGTGTGTGTGTGTGTGTGTGTGTGTGTGTGTGTGTGTGTGTGTGTCTGTGTGTGTGTGTGTGTGTGTGTGCGTATGTGTGTGTGTGTGCGCAGGCATAAATGGGTGTGTGTAGGATTATGGCCAATGATAATCTTTCTACTTCTCTGTTAGGTTTGGAGTTATGTGTTTTTGGACATTCCCTCACAATGACTCAAAGACAGAGACAACCTCGGGGGCACTTCTCTTTTGAAATGTGTTTGTCCTGCCAACGTCTGCCTGCACGAATACAACGATCTGTAGGATCTTCAAAGATCTTCAAACTTCCTTGCAGGGCGTGTCACACTTCTACAAAGAATGAGGGAAATTGAAGGCGAGGGCTACTACAAATACAGTTCTCCTTCCTTCTGTTTTACTTTATTTGCATGCAGCAGAAGGCGAAATGGGAGTGACCTTATCTGAGTCACCTTTTCCAATCAGCTGCTGCCTAAACTTAACCCCTGTCCTCCTAACCACCACAAAGCAGCATACCTGTATCCTCTTCTGCTCATTAACTCATTTCAAGAGTCATGTAATGACATTCCTTTCAACTTGTGACAGCAGTAATTTATGGTGATGCTTGCACCTCTGTGTGATTGTTCAGAGGGAACGGAATTGCAGCAAAGCAAACTTTGAGATTATGTCCGACCTAAATGGAAGGTGTGCCTTGAAGTTAGACATCTTCCTGCACATGATTAGCTCCAAATATTACCTTTTTTTTTCTCCAAGTCTAAATAAAAAAAACATGTTGTGGTGAATGGCCTAGCAGTATAATTAAAATGGAGTAGTGGAACAACTGCTTAAGAAATGAACAGATGTTATCTCCACTACTTTGAAAAGTTTAAAAGTTTAAAAATGTTTAAGAAGATATCAAAGGTGGACAGCGCAGGGTATTACTCCCTGATCGTTTACACAGAAGTGCACCGATGACGCAGCCAGAGAGGGGAAATGCAAGGAGCAAATGCCTGTTTTGAGGGTGTAACATAACGGTGTGAGAGGACAACCATAACTCACCGCTGCCAGCAGAGAGTGATTTACGTTGTTGAGAAGTTGTCCGTTGCACAAGAAAAGGTATCGCTGTGTCACTGTAAGGTTACAAGATAGCACCCAACCCACTAAAATGTCTCACCTTTCCCAGAATGCCCTGTCCCGCTGAGGTCTTCCTCACGGCCTCCTTGCTGGCTCTGGCTCGGTCTGGCTCGAAGCTGCAGCCCACTGAAGGCGCTCCCCAGCTGGGCAGGTGATACAGACGTCCCCTCTCTGAGTTGGAGAAGCTCGGTCTTTTGGGCGGTTTTCTCTGATCTGTACTGGGCTTGCCCCCCAAACCTAAAGGAGAAGGGGAAATCATTAAAGACCAGCAGTTGATGCAAGATTGTTTTGTATTAAGTAGTTAGAAATATACATTTTTGTCTTTTCCTGGTCTTAAGCACCACATAAAGTAAATTGACACACTTCTCTGAGCATTCCAGAAGCATATAGGGCACCACAGGAATGAGTCCTAAAACCAGGAAGTAAGTTAGCATTGTAGCGCCATGGGGTCTAACGTCTAAAAGTCAACGGGGATTTTGAACGGGTTTGTGGTTAGACGCCTGAAATAAGGTCTGTGGTTAACACAAGCTAAAGAGATGTTGGTGTTTTGTTAGACCACATAAACTACGTTAGGTAATACCCACACTTGTGAATTTTGAAGTTTTTAGGCGTCTTTAAAAAGGCGGTTGCTAACAAGTGGCTAAATGAGACTACAGTGTTTGTCAGGGACATTAAACGTCATCACGCCGGACACAGAGGACGGGAACTCTCTCACTAGTCGGAGATGTCTCCTGTAGGTTTAATCTTTAGGTTAAGGTGAATATTATGTTAGTAAACTATTTATTAAACTACGTGGATTAGTTTATCAGAGATCGTCTGAAGCATAACGCTAGTGACGTCACAATCATCCGACCGTGGTGTAGTTAGCTTTAGCATAACGTTAGCTTTTTACTTCTGTCGGCCGCATTAACACTTCAAACATCATAAAAATGGTGTTCATCTGTGAAGATTATCCTGATGAACAAAACGCCTACACTTCAGAAACGTGTGTTTAACACAGAGATTATTTTCTGCAATGATCCAAAATCCAATGAAAACATCCCATAGGCCAATTCTCATTAGACCCCATGGAGATGCTACTTCCGGGTTGGCCTACAAAAATACGTCATATGGTTTGATCTCTATGGAGTTATGTATAAAGATCTCACCTGGAGACCCTGGTCTCTTGCTCCTGGCTTTCTGGTTTTCTTGGAACTTGGAGGCCTGCGATGAAAAAGGCCCAATCCCGGGAGGGTTTGCAGAAGCATCTTTAGAGGCTGAGCTAATCTGAATATCATCTGCTCCATCTTCACTGTAGTAGCTGCCGTCCACCTCCTCCTCCTCCTCCTCCTCCTCGTCTTCCTCCCCCTCCTCCTCCTCCTCTGTGTAATCATGACATCAATATGATCAGTCAGAGAGCTTCAGGTGAACTCAAAGTAAACACAGTTTGAGCCAAAGCCAGGGACTACCTTGATGAGATATATTGACGGCTCGCTCTCTTTGAACAGTTATGGTGCATGTGTGATCAGACTTTCCTCGATAACCACACAAAAACGCAGCGATTGTTCCTTAAAGGCAATCACAAGAAGCAGACATGGACACACACACACACGAGGTGTCATTGGCAGCTGTGTGTTGCTGAGTGGCGGGGGGTCGTGTCAGGTGTCGACACATCGCTGACACACTTGTCACTTACACGGCGTTCTCGTCAACACTTTGCCTCACACACACACACACACATACATATTCAAACATGACTCTTTGTGCCATCAAGGCCACAGGGTCAAGTTGATTCTAGCGTTTTCATGAAGTTTTTTACTTTTCTATAAAACCATCCCGTTGAGCCTCGGAGAAAGTGCATTTTTGTGGAGGTTGGAGAGGTGAAGAAAAGAGTGGAAGACCGCGGTGGGACATTCTGGATGGGACCAGAGTCGGCTCACGTTACCGCGTGGCGTTGAGGGACCCGGGTGGCTGTGTTGCATGCCTGTGGCAAGTCGTTAACGGTTTTAACAGTTTGATAAATGAGCTGGGAAGTGAGAAGAGCCCCCCCCCCCCCACCCCGACCACCTCTGAATGATGGCAGGCATCTCCCTCTCAGACACACAACGAGCACACACAAACAAAGAAACACACAAAGACATACTATCATAGTGTCTCCCTGATGTTCTTCGAGACGTTGGCTGGATGTTTTCACCAGTCCAAACATTTATAAACTTTTATTTTTTGTGTCACTCACCGTGCTCAGAGCTCACGCTGTCACTCTTCTCATGCCTCACTTCCAGCTTGTCAGAGGTCCGACCATCCTTCTGGTAAGCTCTGTTTAAGGTGATGCCCATCAGCATTTTGGGTTTTCGACCCCGTTTCCTCTTTACAGTGGGACCAGCTTCCCAGTCCTGCTGCAAGTCTGATGGGTCAACATCAAAGGAAGGGTAAGTTTCAGTTCACTGGTTAAAGGACAACTAATGTCTGTATTCAGCATATTCACATAGCACATGTAGGTGGAAGATGAAAATGCTATTACATTGTTGGAGCGTGCCTATGTTCCCACATTTCTAAGATTTATTTCAAAATTAGGCCTATTTGTTCCCACATTTCCTTTTTCATAAATTTGTATCAGTTAGGGTTAAGGTAACTTACCCTAACCATAACCCTACCCTGTGGGAACATAGGGCTGACCCCCAATCCAACCTAGCTTACTTTATCATTTGATAGTGTTACAAGATATGACAGTACACATGTACAATAACTACAAAATGTGTTCTAGATAAACAAGTTATATTAGCTAGGAAACAATAGAATATTAGTGTTAGCTAAACTCTAATGGTAGCTTTAAGATTGGCATGTTGTTTGACATGGAGATATGGCTCAATATCCACCTGGAACTTCACTCTTTGTCATGTTATTAACTGACCAACTGTCTGACAGGTGTTGAAATTTGAAACATTTTTCAGATTATTTTAGCTTAGCATAAGACAAAAAGCTAAAATTACCATTCAATAACCTACTTTTCTATTTGATAGAGCGATAAAATACAACAAGAATGGTGTACAATTGAGCTGAATATGTGTTTTTACATTTTTATTAAAGATATACAGTTAATGCTAGCTAGAAAAATGGTTGCATGCCAATGCTGATAGTAGCTTTAGGGCAGGGATGGGCAACTTTGTTCACAGCAAGGGCCACATTCATTTAATTCTCACTGCCAGAGGGCCAAATTGTAGCAGACAAAAAACCATTACAGTCAATTATGTCTCAAATGTAACTCAACATATACCAGTGATCAAACATTATTATGGACATATTTCTGGTTTTCATGATTTCATGGCAGATTTTGTCATGTTTTATTTTTATTTTTCCAAATAATTGATATGTAAAAATTGACCTGAGGGCCACGTTGAGGGTTGATAGGGGCCGTATGTGGCCCCCGGACCGCCAGTTGCCCACCCCTGCTTTAGGGTTAGCATGTCTCGTTTTACATGGACATTTGGCAACATATATATTCCTGAAATTTTCCCTCTTCTTGTTTTTTTATTAATTGGTTAATTTGTTGAAATTTGTGAAAGCATTGAAATTGGAAAAACTTGTAAGATTATTTAAGCTCATACGGTTCGTAACCTTCAACAAAGTTGTACAACTTAACCCTTCTTTTCACAGTATCTGAGCTTATACCTCCCTTTAAGTGTAAAATCAGAGCTGCTAACTACAATGGCTAACTGTTAAAATGGTGCTTTGGTTCTAATTTGGTTCCCACCTTTTCTTTCTTGTCTGCTCCGGCTCCTGGATCCATCCTCCCCACCAGGGGTCCCTCTGCTGTGCAGCACACCTGCTGATGGAGCGCCACGCTGGGCCGCGGCTTTCTGCTTCAGCTGGGTCACCCGCCTGGCCAGCCTGGAGCTCAGAGCGCTGGGTCGACCTCTGTGCTTACAGCAAGCTTTCATCTGCAGACAGGGAGCGGAACAGCTAATTATTGACTAATTTCTTTCTGCTAATTGAAATATCCTGGAAAGAAGAAAAAACATTAGCGGCAGGAAATGGCTGTCAGTGCCAGAGAGACCGACCTGTGCTGCACTGAGGCTGCTGAAGCCGTGATTGGACATTTTCTTCCTGGCTTTTTCCTCCAGTAAATTCAGCCCAGCCCTGAAAGACATAAAAAGCAGAGCAGAGCCGCACTTACATGAGAATATATTTTTCATTAAGCTGTTCATAGAATCAATCAGATCACACTTTTATTTTTTTTTATCAAGGATGGTATTCTCAATAACTCTCTCCTCTCTCCTTTCTACTTTCACCTCCTTCTCTTCTGGGTTCATTCATTATCTACCTTTCTCTCACTGTTTTTTTCTTCTGTGCCTCATAACTTTGATGAGGTAAGAGACAGGCTCAGCTGCCCGTCTGCACAGTTTGACAGCAAACACAGAAATATTAAGCGCCCGTGCGAATATGAGACTCCTCGCATGAAAGGATGAGAATTATCTGGTGTGAAGGAAAGTGGAGAAGAGACGGAGAGAGAGAGGGGGATGAAGAGAACAGTGGAGGGGGGAAGGGAGGGAGACAGAGGGAGAGATGAAGCAGTCCCAGGGGAGTCTGTCCGTTGACCGGAGCTTCAGGGCCCGATCGATAAACACTAACCTCTATTGAACACTACTCCTCCTTTCCTCTCTCTCTCTCTCTCTGTCATTCCTTCATTGTATGCATACTCTCTTACACCACAGGCAGCCGACACACACACACACACACACACACACACACACACACACACTGTTAGCAGCTGGTGTCTGAAGCAGGTGAATCCTATATTCCCATAGAGAGAAGCTTTGGCTCTCAGCATCTCTGACGCTGGTAGAGGAGAGGAGAGGAGAGGAGAGGAGAGGAGAGGAGAGAAGAGGAGAGGAGGAGGAGAGAAGAGGAGAGGAGAGGAGAGGAGAGGAGGAGAGGAGAGGAGAGGAGAGAGTTATGGATAAGATCCATCTAAAAAATGCACCTCCCTGTGCTTCTAAGCCCTGAACTTCACTTCATTTGTGGAATAATACGATATAGAAATCTCTCTCTCCTTTTAATATCACGATGCTCCTATGCACAAACCCAGTACACAAAGTAATTATTTTCTGAATTGTGTTGTTTTGCTGTCTGATCTCACCTCCATCTGACACCTTTGGAATATAGTGAAATTCTGAAACATATGGAGGCCTACTTAGAGTCAATAGGCTTTAAACAAAGTGCATTCAAGACCATCTTACAGTGGCTGTATAGAGACAGATTGTATCAGGTTATACCTACACCAAAAGAAAAATGATTTTATGGGTTTTATCTATTGCTGCTACTTTGGAGGCAGTTAAATGCATGCAGCAACTGAGTCCAAGAAAAATTCCCTAAGGGGAAACTAAAGTTTACCCAATGGTATTGAATCGTATCTCTGTTAATTTGGTATTGTATGAAGGTGCCTTATTGTCACCTTTGTCTTCTAGCAAAGACAATATCTATTGTCATTTTCCCAAAATTGCAGTTTGAATACACTCAGAAATCAGGGAACCCATCAGCAATCGTCTTAGCAATGATTCAGGGAGCAACAGCCGAGATTTTGTGGAGTTTGTTGGCTGCATGTGTTGCATGCAGTTATCTCTTTATAGAGACTAGTGGAGGCTAGATCGTGTCAGGTGACCTCTGATGGGCTCTGAGGATCAATTACAAGCCCATGAGCTCCACTTTCTTTGCCCTCCACACAGACTCTTTTTATGCAAAGAACCAAAGTCCAGTGGAAGGCTGGAGGAAAATTTAACTGAAATTTAAATGGAAACTAGAATGCAACAAGTTTTTTTTTAAAACATCCTAACCAAAAATGAGCCTTTATGAAAGTGGCGAGGAGATCTTAGTCGCAGGAAGATTTCAGGGTGAGTCTCCCACTGCTTTTGTGAAAACAGCTTAAGAACCTTTGCACATTGTGTCTATGGGAACAATTTCCTGTAGCCAGAATATTGCACAAAAAAAGCCTTCTCAAAGGAGTAGATGCTGTAATATCAGAATAAGATGTTTAATCACATGTCCACACTTATGGACATAGGCTGTAGAGGTTGGTATAAATTGGGAATCTTCTGTTCAGTTTGGGATCGTTCTCTTACTCTCTACCTGTTTATCTCAGCACACAGCTCTCACAAGAAGATGAAAGCATAAAACAAATCATACGTCGCTTATTAATAACAACAGAAAAATGCTGTTCTGGCACGCAGCGACCGACGCTACTAATTAAACAAGTTCTGTGTGTATGTGTGAGTGTGTGTTTTAGGTGCGTATAACTGGAAGCCTTTCATTGTCGTTTTCATTAGCGCTTTCTAATCATGGTTAGCATGACAAACCTTGAGTTACTCTAATCATTTTATCAAGGCGAGGGGAGCACATACTAACAGAGGTGGGGCACCATGAGAAAACACATTCATCATTTTGAGTCTTGAATACCAGCTGTGTGTGTGTGTGTGTGTGTGTGTGTGAGTGTCACCAGTATGTGAGTGTGTGTGAAGGAATGTGTGTCGGCATCAAAGTGTGCACGTCTGAGGTGTTAAACTGTGTGGTTGTGTGTTGTAGCGGGGCGGGGGAGGGGGGCGGTGTTGGGTCGTTTATCACTGTAAGAACTGTACATCAGGACTTTGTCTGGCTGTATTAATGTATGCTGGAGGTTCACACAGAATCAGGACGTAATCAATGCGAGTGATAAATATGATTAGAAGTGATTAATGATGATTAATGAAGGCCTCATCTCCATTAGCTTCTCTCATTTAAAATCACAAACCGAGCCTACAGCTCCCATCACATAAAACGGATTGTGTGCATGTGAGCGTGTGCGAGCAGCTCCTTCCAGTGCCCAATCAAGCAAATCATCAGCTATAGAGCATTTGAATCAATTCAGCTGAAGAAGAACTTCTTGAAAATCAGCCGCGCTTTTGACTAAGAACACAAACAGAAATCAGGATGAATGAGCGGGGGCCTGCCAATCACACGCTGATTATACTGACGCAACATCACAGTACTGACCGGAGTCTCTTGGAGCTCTCTGCTGCAGCTGGGCCGGGGGTGGACTTGCGTTTGCGGGGGCGTCCGGGGCCCCGGCGGGCAGGGCTACGAGACGTCTCCTCTTTCCTACACAGAGGAGACAACGAGGAAGAGGAGAGAGAGAGAGAGAGAGAGAGAGAGAGAGAGAGAGAGAGAGAGAGAGAGAGAGGGATCAAAGATAAAGTCCGGACAGCAGAAGGAAGCTTGTATCGGCTTGCAGGTCAAACTGCATTAAGAATGAGCAGGCTGCAAGTCCTGATAAATCAGGAGGATGCAGCTTCACGGCAATATTGTGAATGCTGGAATGCACATCTTGATCTACACAGAAGGAAGTGTGTATATATGTGTGTGTGTGTGTGTGTGTGTGTGTGTGTGTGTGTGTGTGTGTGCGTGTGTGTGTGTGGGCTCACTGGTGGTCGTGTTTTCTCTGTAGCTTGGCCAGTTCCCTCTGTTTCTCTTTGTAGCGGCGCTGTAGCTCAGCCAGCTGGACACGCATGGCCAGCTCCTCCCCTCCCATCGTCTCCATGGAGCCCTTCACTGGGCACACCTGACACACAAACAAATACACACACACACACACACACACACACACACACATACAGAAAACAAAAAGCAAGGGAATTTCAATTCTGAACACAGACTGAGTACAACAGTCATTCACATGTGAGGTTGCCAGCTTGTGTTTTCGGCAGCTTAATGATTTGATGGATTTTATCTTTAAAACGAGGCTCATGCATTTGATCGCTGACGCTTTTTACACATGTTTAATTTGTACAGCGCCATTTTTACTTAAAGGCAAAGGTTTGTGTGAGATCCTGGGAGCTGCATTTGGAAACATTTGCGATAATTGGCATCGACAACGTGGGGGAAAAGATTTGAGCACACTACGTTAAGAGTAAATGAAGCTTTAGTAATTAAAAGTTAAACATTGTGTTGTGATTATAAATTCATATGGACTGAATCATTTTTAATGATGTTATAAATATTTAGCTTTTGTTGCGATACACTTAAATGGGGAAAATGTTGGACACACAGAAACATGTTTTTGGTCTCACATCTTCTCCTCAGTGGAAAATTGTTTATAGTTCTATACTTGTTTTTTTTATATCTAAAAGAACAACAACAAACGTTATTTCACAGTAAAGGAACAATAATTATTTAAACTCAGAATATTCAGACTATAATGTAAAAAAATGATTCCCTGTGTAATTTCTGAGTTTGACCGTTTTTTAAGCTTAGTTAAATAAACAAATTAGGTGTATTTCTACTGTATAATGCTTCTCCACATTTTCCACATGACTGCTTCACGTTTGCATGAAACAGAAAAACACGCTCTCAGTGAAGCCTCACCGGCTCGTGGCGAGGAGTCCAGCTGCACTTCCTGCGCAGGTTCAATCTCTTCCTGATCGGACACTGCTGCTCCGCCCCTGCATCCACTGCCCCTCCCTCCATTTCCAGGGCCCGGGCGGCTGCGAGGGTGGCCAGACTGTGGAGGTCAAAGGTCAGCATGTCTTCACCTGCACAGGGAGACGGAGTGTGTAGGGGTTTAGATCGCTGCGTCACACGGCGGCTGACACCATGTTGTAAAATATGTTTGTGCGCTGAACAGATTTATTCGCTGAGCGATGAAACGGTGTCTTGAAAAGTGGTGATATTTATGATATTAGCTGTGTAGTTTATTTGATGTATACTTGTTTTGCTGCTTAATCGTACACACACACGCACAAACACACATGATGGGGAGCGGGGGGGAGAACGATCTCTACATCTGTCACTGTCATTAACTCTGTCATTGTCACAGCGGTGACAGATGAAACAGAATATTCATGAGACAGTTCTCTCTCTCTCTCTCTCTCTCTCTCTCTCTCTCTCTCTCTCACACACACACACACACACACACACACACACACACACACACACACACACACACAAGCAAACAAACACACACATCTATGCAAATACAACATTCAGAATTCACACATGCAGCTGAACTATTTTTGCTGAGCTGCGCAGACATGGACGAACTGCATCAGTGTCTGTGAGGAGGAAGTGGAAGAAAAGAGAGCAACTGGGAGGAAGAAGAGGAGGAGGAGTATGATGGGGAGGAAGAAGAGGTGTGCAGCGCCGTAAGAAAAAGGGAGGGGGAGGGGGGAGCAAAGGGGAGGAGAAGCAATAAGAGGCAAAGTGTTTATTGAGCTATCTATTTATTCTCCTACATCTCCTCATTATGGACATGGACAGAATCCAATTTCCCGTCAGAGGAGAGGAGGGAAGGGAAGGACGGAAGGGGAGGAAAAAGGAGGAGAGGAAAGGAGAGCAAAGGGGGAGAGGAGAGGAGAGGAAAGTAAAAGGAAAGGGAAGGGAAGAAGAGAAAAGGAGAGGAGAGGAAAGGAATGGGAAGAAGAGGAAAAGAGAGGAGAGGAGAGGAGAGGAAAGGAGAGGAGAGGAGAGGAGAGGAGAGGAAAGGAGAGGAGAGGAAAGGAGAGGAGAGGAGAGGAGAGGAGAGGAGAGGAGAGGAAAGGAGAGGAGAGGAGAGGAGAGGAGAGGAGAGGAGAGGAGAGGAGAGGAAAGGAAAATGAAAGGGAAGAAGAGGATAGGAGAGGTTTGACTGGATCACTGTCTTGACGCACTGGAGCTGCAAGGCCTACTCGCTGACATCTGACATTATTAAAACCTGTGTGTGTGTGTGTGTGTGTGTGTGTGTGTGTGTGTGTGTGAGAGAGAGAGAGAGAAATGGAGACAGAATTGCAGCAAACAGAAGAAGAACAAGGATGGAGTTATATGAAAAGAGAGAGTGCAAACGAGTAAAACAAACGGATATGGGAATGAGGAGTAAAAGCCGAGCAGGAAGGAGTAGAAAGCGTCTTTTGTCCTGTCCCGGCTCGCAGAGGTCAACGCCATCTCATCTGTCAGACCCTCCGAGCCAATGGCATGCTCCGGTTACTCTGACAGGGTGACATCACCGCTGACATCACCACTAGTTTAGTATCCCGGAGGATGGCCGCCAATCGATAGATACCTTCCGCCACACACACACACACACACACACACACACACACACAGTAATAACACCGTACTGTGCCCCTAAAGGGGGGTGTAATAAGAGGCTGCACGGGGGGATTTCGAGGGGGAAAAAAAAACAAAAAACAGGGGAGGAAAATTAAAAACCATTACAGTTCATATGGGTGTCGTCATCATTAGAGGCCATTAAGGAAGTTTATTGAGCTGAATTTTTTAATATAAAGAAAATATGAAGGAATAAAAGAAGCTATGACACAAACAGCCCCCTCTGCCTGGGTGTGAAGAGAAGTAATGATGCTAATTTATACAGGAGGGGGGACATCTCTCTTGATTCTTTAATCTGTAATTGCAATCTCGAAGGAGCTGAGATATCCTTCCGCATCAAGGAGCGGGCGTAAATGCATCTGTCTGGGATCGGTTTCATCTCCCAAACACATTCATGACGACAAAAAAAAAACGCCATCAGCAGTATTAATAACGTTCCGTGTAGCGAGTCCAAAGCTTTTTTTTTTTTTTTTCATATAAATAAATGTGTTGCAATTTAGAGAACATTTTCCACCCCGCGACAGGACTTATTGATTTCACACCTATTACACATGCTAACCACGTGCACACACACACATAAACAAATGCACACTCACACACTGTGCGCAGACAGCTGCACAGCGCCCTTATGATTTTTACACTTATTAATTCCATCAACAAGACTTGCAGCGGCAGGATTTACACACAAGATTACATTGGTTTAATAAAAAAAAAAAAAAAAAAAAAGGAAGCAGGTGAGGGGGAAAAAATAACAAAGAGAGAGGAGGGAGGAGAGGCATGAGGAGGCGCAGGCAGGGAGCAGGCAGCCTGCTGCAGAGACACATAGACACTGATGGAGGAGAGCAGGGATTCATCTGGGATTACTTAACAGCTTACACACACACACACTCGGCGGCAGTGCATGCGCGCACACAAACGCAGGGCGAACGAACACACACAGATGCTGGCATAAATAAAAACACTTTCTCTCAGAGGGATGAGAGGAAAATAGGAGCGCTTACAGGAGAAGTGTTTTAAAGGAAAGGGTCTAATTAGCAAAGCAAGACGCCAGAGCCTGAGGGACACACCGGGCAGAGTGTGTCTGTGTGTGTGTGTGTGTGTGTGTGTCCAGGCTTGTGTCTGAAGCTCAGCGTGTTGGTCCGTCTATGGGCCCCTCCCCCCCAAACACCACACAATCACACACACACACACACACCCTTCCCCGAGGTAAAAATGTGGTCTTTCGTCAAAAGCTGAGGAAGGAAACAGGGTAGTTAGTGGGAAATATGTGTGTCCATGTGTGTGTGTGTTTATGTGTGTCTCAACATCTGGGTCGCACACGTCTCCCAGACCTTTTTTGTGGTTCACTGTAAGTGTGTGTGTTTATTTAGGCAAAAACAAGTAGGCTCTTTTTTCTTAATTAGATTTTTTTACTTGTTTTGGACCTATTTTCACTCCAAAAGTTTTTTTTATGATAGAATCAGCCAATAAAAAAGAATCAACTTCTGGGATGATTTCTTTGTTTTGGGTTTGTTAAAAAAATATTTTTTAGTGGCAAATAATTGTAGATATTCCATCATAGTATGAAGGTCTACTTAAGCAAAGGGGACAACTTTTTCAAAACTCACCCTCGTTGCCTTCCTCTTTCCCCTCCCTGCTCCTCTGCTGGATCTCAAGCTCGGCCAGTTCTCCCAGTATCTCCATACCATGGTGGGCCGGAGGACTTGGGGCCGGAGTGGCGGGTACAGGCGGGTACAAGGCATCTCTGGTGGCGCACAGAGCCGCAGCAATCAGAAGCTCCAGACTCCACATGTAGGCACCCTGGAGCTGAGCGGCTGAGCCCGAGGAGGGAGCGAGTGTGAGGTCGGAGGACGTGGGAGGAGCAGGAGAGTCCTTGATGAGCTCCACTATGTTCTCTCCTGGACACATTCCTCTGCCTCCCTCTTCCTTTTCTTCATCAACAACCTCTACATTCTCTCCATCCTCCTCCATAGGCACAGAGACTTTACATTCTGTCGGTTCAGGCCCAGTTTTCTCCTCCTTCTCCTCCATGTACCCTTTTGTGTGTCTACTGTCATCCTCCTGCTCTTTGGACAGCCGGGGCTCATCCAGGCCGGCCTCATGGCCAAAGCAACCCAGAGAGAGCTCTTTTAGGGCTTTGCCTTTGGCTATTGTTGGGCAGGCTGGATCTGGGACTTGAGTGGGGGAAGGGCAGGGCAGCGATCCAGAAATCTTGCTCTGAGGCTCTGAGAAGGAGAAGCCTTTCACCTCCTGACTCTTTTCTTCCTTCTCTTCCTCTGAAGCTTCACTCTGGGACTCCACCACTTCACAGTCTCTCCCATCTTCTTCTTCTTCCTCCCTCCTCTTGTCTGTTTTGGGGATGGGCTGGATGTTGTATGCATGCGGGAGGGTCTTGGAGTCAGGCTCTGCTGGTTCTGCCTCCACTGCGGCTTCAGCCAATCGCGCTTCGGGAGGCGAGGGCCCGGCCTTGAAACCCATGGTGATTGGAGGGTAGGTGTAAACAGGTGGCAGGTCTGCAGGAAAAAATATAAACGTAAAATAAACATCAAATATTAAACAAATTCTGCACTTTCATTTTTTAAAGCATCTTCAGAAAATAGATCTCTACTCTAAAGTCCAGCTTTTAAAATTCATTGCCATTCTCTTCAGGCAGACTGGATGAAGCATGTTTTTACAGTAGGTATAATACACTGACAGCAGGGTGCATGTGTACAGTAGTTTACTGTGTGAGCATGTGTTTTGTAATGTGTGTGTATGATGAGTGTATAGATCTTTGTTCTATACCGATGACCCCCTGCCGTTCCCCTGTGATTGCAGCGTTGGCCCCGGCTCCCCTATTATTGATGGTATCCCTCCGCCCCCCCTGACAACACATCCAGATGAATGCGTATCCTTCCACCTGTACTTCTCAAGGACCTCTGAAGGATTAGGAGGGTCTGTCTGAAGATTTCACTGACCTTCCTCTTGTGACACACACACACACACACACACACACACACACACACACACACACACACACACACACACACACATGCATGCTGGCAGGTCACAGACACACTCACTGAGTGCCCATATGCTTTCTGTGACCTTAATGACTGACCTGCCCGCTGTCCCTCTTTAGCTTGTGCAGATAAAACATGTGCGCACACACATGCACACACTCAAGGACACACAGAGCGGGGGGGATCATCCATGCTTCAAACAATTTCTGCAAAATCAAAAGAATACCACGCTTCAAAGACCAGCATCACCCTCCATCTCTCTTCTCCTTTTTCTACATTTTTTTTCTCTCACTCTGTCTCTGCGATCATATTCCTGCCTGATATCTGTCTTTTCTCTCTGGATTCTGGATATGTGGCTGTTTTCTTTTTTTAATTCAAACATTAACATGATTTTTTTCTACATTTACCTGGCTCTAGTGATTGTGGGTAATCCTGAGGTGGCTGTCCCTCCCCTCTCTCGCTCCCCCTCTCCAGCCCCTTAGACAGGAGTGATGGAGCTGGGCTGAGCGCCGGGGAGCGCGGCGCCGCTGCGGCGGGGCTTGGCGCAGGCGTGAGAGGGTTCGGGGGACGGGATCGCCTGGACGGGGAGGAGTGGTAGCAGGGCGACTGACGGCTGCTGGGACACATCCCCGGAGAAGGCGTGGGCGTCTTGGGCGGAGGAGGCGTGTGGGAGAAAGGTTTGGCAGCATGGGAGGAGGTGGAGGATGAAGCAGAAGACGAGGAGGAAGTTCTGAGCGCGGATGATTCATGAGGAGAGTCGTCTATAGTGATGGCATGCTCCTCATGTTTTCTCTGTTGGAGAGGAATTGGGGAAGAAGAAAATAGTTGCTTTAGGAGTATCTATTTGCCTCATTTAACTTCCTTAAAGCCATAGCCATTCCACCCAAGTAGTGTAAATGAGCTAATAACTTCCTGATATATTATGTGTCTAGAAAGAGATGTTTAAAACTGGAAAGGTTAACAAAGTTTATGCACAGACATAACTCCAAGGAAATCTTATAACAGCAAGTCTGAAATTTTGGAGGAACTAGTACCTAGATACAATCCCAGGGACTTTATTTAACCCCTTACTGTTGGGTAAACACAGAATACTTCTGATTTCTTCAGTACATGTTTTTTCTTACATTTTAACCAATATACCCAATCTTCACAAGGACACAAAAATGAGCAAGAGAAACCTTTTAGTGATTTGAAAAGAGCCCCAGAGAACTGTGCTTCTTGTGCAAACATGGCTAGAGTCAGCCACACAGTTTGATTGCCAAATGATCTCGCATTGGAGAGTGCAAAAGTCAGTGACGTCCAAAAAAATATTTGCTGAGTGTGTCTTTTGCATGTTCTCTCTTGTTTTACCATCGGGGAAAAATCTGCACTTCATACTTTACTCGTACTGATTTTTTACTCTTCACTATCTAAATGAGGAAGAAGGTTTGCACATGTTTTCCAATATGTCCACACTTCCTTATCTTAATTTGCTCACTGTTTCACAATAACATCTCCACAGTATTTCGCATGTTTTAAACTAAAATGTATCCTCTAAAGTGGTTGTTTTACCTGTCCTAATGAGTGCCGCTGCATGTTCTCCATGGCCCGCTGCTGCTGCTGCTGGTGCTGCTGCTGCTGCTGCTGGTGCTGCTGCTGCAGGGCGTATAGCTCCTGTTGCCGTAGGAACGAGGAGCGAGAGTAGACAGGGTGATGCTGCAGGTGGGAGGGAGGGCCTCTACCTCCGTACATAGGGGGCCACAGACCTGACTGCTCTAGAACATCTAGAGGAGAAATATGAAAAAATGGCAGATGAGAAATAAGAGATTGTTAAGCATTTTCTTAATGAGAATATTTGGTTTAAAAATGTGTTTTTTTGAAGTAAGACATTCCTTTTGGTTACCTTGCATAATTATACCTTTGAAAATAATAGAAAAATTATAACATAGCCGGTAAAGACATATTTGCATGGCCAAAGCTGCGCATGAAATTATTTTAAATGAGATGCTATTTGTGCATATTTGCTGGGAATGTAACAGCTGTCTGCAATTCAACAGTTTGTATGTTGGCCTCAAAGACACTAAAAGAAATCCTGCTGCAAAATATTTCAGATTCTCTCTTCACCTTCAACAACATTCCCCTAAAAAGTATTTCTATGCAAGGAAACAGACATTTTCATCATGCCCAACACCACCCCTATATGACTTCAGATACACACATGGCTACACACAAAAATGCATACACACATGCACACACACACACATCCCTCCTTGGCTGCCTTGTCGCTGGGAACCTTTGTTCTGTGAGATTAGCCTGAGTGGGCTAATGTTTCCCAGGGGAAGGGTTCAGTGGATGCACTTCCCCTCTCTGCAGGAACTCCCACGGAGCGAGGCGAGGGAGGCGGGAGATAATTAAATTTCACAGCCTGTTTGCAAAGCAGCGTTGACACACTCACTCACACACACAGACACAAACACACTCACACACACGCACTCTGTTCTCTCTCTCGAAAATATCTGAGATGTGCAACACAACCCCCTAACACTGAACGATGATGTCTCATATTGTTCCAGACGTGAAAACAGCTAACTTTAGATGACCAAGTGCACACACACACACACACACACACACACACACACACACACACACACACACACACACACACACACACAGTGTAGTCCAAACACACCAGTGCTCCACCACAAAGAGATGAACAGCAGTTCAGTTGGTTTGCATAACGCTGGGCACATGCAGAGGGGGGGGGGGGGGGGGCACTGGAATAGCTGCTCCCATTAACGAAGCTATAAAACACAGTCCCACTGACAGAGGGACTTAGTTGAGCATTATATTATGATTAGCCAATGATACTAAAACTCTGGGAGAGAAATAGCAGCAGCTCCGATGGTACAAAAAGGGGGGAGGGGGGGATAGTGGGGCAGTGAAGAAAGCAGTGAGTATGTGCTCTGCTGGTTGTGTGCGTGTGTTTGTTGTGAAAGGGGCACTCAGCGTACCGAGGGGATGATGAGGCCCCGCTTCTGTAGGAAGAACCACCAGCGGGGAGTTAGGGTCTTGGGTGAGGGACCCCAGGACGGGCTGAAGAGGGCTGGGCAGACCGGGAGGGAAGCCTGGGGTCATACCTACGTGGCTTAAACCTGGAATGAGGAGGCAAGGCAAGTTTGTTTAGAACCAATCAAACAAAGCGCTTTACTGAGATAAAAACAGTATACATGAAAGGAAATACAACTTTAAGCAAAAATAAGACATTTACATATAAATATATATCAAAATATAAGATCAATAAACAAATAAATAATACATAAAAGTAGGTAAAAAAAGTGATTAAACTTATGGTAGGCAGCAGTAAGTAACAGTGCCTCAAAGTTTGAGAAAAGCTCTAAAAGCTTTGTTCTACTATTGCTCTGTTCTGATTCTGGGAATAATGAGTAAACCTGTCCTGAGGGACCTGAGGGGTCTTGATGCCCCCCAACGAACTAGCAAGTCTGATAGGTATTATATGATTAATATGCTGTTTGATCAAGAGGTAAGTGCCGGTTACTTGCAGCTGTTTCAAAGAGGACAAGAGGCTCATTCATTGCTGAGCAGGTGGGTTTTGGTTACATTGACCATACTGTTGGATCTTCTCTTACAACCAGAGGTTAACAACACAAACTGAGCTGGATTCTATAGCAATTCAACATGAATCACGTATCCATATTATTAAAACGTTGAGGTAACAGCTGCTTTTTTCCCCTCAAGATAACGCTCCCAGGGTCGCTGGTAGTGCAGTGGTGCAGTGGTTAGTGCTCCACCACTCTACTCACCGTATGAATGCCCCATCCAGAGGGAGGGACTTCCTGTTCTCTGCATCCAGTGGTGGTGAGCCGGGTGAGCATGTGCAGCATGGTCCCCACCTAACTGACTCGCACCTCCAGGAACCAAGAGGTGAGAGGTCAGGTCACCGTGGCAACTGCTGGAAGGGTGAATCCTGGCGAACTCTACGCGATCCTTATTTTCCCTGTAGTGGTGACAGGCAGGGTGAACTTTTTATCATTATCTTGATTATCCCTCTTATTGTCATCATCACAGTCATTATGATCATTATCTTCATCCTTGTCATCTTCATTACCACCACTACCATTATGATCATCAAGAAAAGGAAATATGACGGCAACAGGAACAGCCATCATCTTTTAGCCCGGTCTATGAGTCCTCATTATATGTTTTCTTCCCCTAATATGACTACATAATAAGAGCCAGATACATCAGAGACATCTGTATTAGTGCCTGTAACATTAATGCAACACATCTCTTCTTAGAGAGAAAGAGAGAGGGGGGGGGGGGGGGACAGAAATACCACATCAAAGAGTGAGAAGAGTAAATGGAGTGAGGGGATGAGAGAAAAGGGAAGCAGAGCCTCAGACTGGGAGAGAGAAGGCAAGAGAATACAAAGTGCAGCTTATCAGATGAGAGCAAGACTGAAAAGATGCTTCCATGTGTGTGTGTGTGTGTGTGTGTGTGTGTGTGTGTGTGTGTGTGTGTGTGTGTGTGTGTGTGTGTGTGTGTGTGTGTGTGTGTTATTTTTTGTTGGTGTCTGAGAAGTTAGTTGTACCTGATGATCATTTCTCTGTCTCTGTCCAGGTGATGAAGGCTGATCTGCTCTTCTGTCATCCTCTTCCTGTCCTCTGCCTCCCGACCAAGAGGATACACAGGCCTCGACACTCCTGAACAAAATTCACAAGGAGTTTTACAGTTACAGCAATATGGAAAATATCATTATTACACAACGTTTTAACAATACGTTACGGTACAATATGATACAATATACTTTATATCCCCTTGAGGAAACTTGTCTTGGTCTCTTTACAAAGTTGGTCTACCAGCACATACTAAAAAAAGATATAGTTATTTGCTCTGATCATTGCATCTCTGAAATTGTAGCTTTGTTGCCAGGGGCGTATCCGGGGGGGGGGGGGTTGGGATGGCATGCCCCAATTGAAATCTTATTGGTTAACCCAATCCTCCAAAACTCTGAACTCTGTATTGGGGCCTTATTGCACGTTTTCTTTTGTTTCTAATTTAACTTAAATCGTCTTCTTGAAGAAGGAATCATGGGAAATTGATATGTTCATATTTATTTTGAACTGTAATGATAGTATACAATTATATATGATAAGCTAAGACAGAAATGGAATTTAATTTGGATGTGGTGGTTGTTGTGTTCATTC
The DNA here is from genome assembly GCF_963584025.1 of Labrus mixtus. Lineage (NCBI taxonomy): Eukaryota > Metazoa > Chordata > Actinopteri > Labriformes > Labridae > Labrus > Labrus mixtus. The sequence goes on from NC_083632.1 coordinate 21,736,942, forward strand.
ATACTTGAGGCCAAACCTGCATCAGTCAGCAGTACCCAATGTGGGAAAGCCCAGCCAAAACAAATCTGGACAGGGGGGGCTGATGGCCTAGTGGTTAGGTTGCGTCCTATGTTGGGTGGCCACAGTCTCCAAGTGGGAGGCACAGTTTCATGTCATTCCCATATCTCTATATATCACGAGTTCCTACTCTGTCCACTGTCCTATCCAAATAAAGGCAAAAAGCCCCAAAACAAATATTGAAAGTAGAAATCTGGACACGCCCTTTATGACAAAAAGAGTAATTTTACTGTCACTAGAAGGCCAATGTCAACAACTTACGTACAACATTATGTACAAATAAGTAGCCTAACTCTTCTTTTTTTAAATGGAATCCGCCATAAACCTTCATATCTGACATGCTAAAGCTCCTCTAGACATATATAAATGTCTGGTCAATTAATGGCAGAAGAAAGTCCCCACTGATGTCCAAAACGTCTAATAATGTAAGAATCCGTACAGAACTAAAGCTGTTCCCAGCTGTTTAATCTTGGATTTTTCCTTTAATGCCGTCCAAAGCACAGAAATAGCATTAATTGACTTTAGTGCAAGGA
>NC_083632.1:21742531-21750031 GCF_963584025.1 Labrus mixtus
GGCTACGCTCCCCTCTCTGGACCGTAGCCAGCTGGCAGGCCGCCTACTGGAGCTCCCTGGCTTGAATTCTTAAAAACAATCATTTGTAGTGTGTGTGTGTGTGTGTGTGTGTGTGTGTGTGTGTGTGTGTTTGTGTGTGTGTGTGCATGTGAGAGTATATGTGTGTGTGTGTGTGTGTGTGTGTGCATGTGAGAGTATATGTGTGTGTGTTCAGACATCAAAGCTAAGCCACACAGACGCAAAATCTGTCTGATAGGCACACACAGTCTCCCTCCACACACACACACACACACACACACACACACACACACACACACACACATTCTTGCTCTCTTTTTAACCGATGCTCCTCTCTCGCTCTCTCTTCACACTGAAGTCCTGCCCCCGACTCTTTCTATGAATCTGATTTAAGACCGTCACTCCGTGCGACGTTAATGCTCATTTTCAGGGATTCACTGTTGCTATTTATCGCTGCATGAGCTGTTTGAAAAAAGGACGTTTTACAAACAAAAATCTTTGTCTCCTTTCAAACTGTGAAGTTGCATCAGGAGAGATTTCTAAGTAAAAAAAAGAAATGTTTTTTAAAGTATCTCATGAGAATGTGTTATGAGCTCAATGTTGGACCCCAGTGTAGAGGTGATGTCCACTTTTTATACACATCTTCAAACTACTTGATTCTTACTGCAATTGTGCCAAAACTATTTTGTCTAATGGTTTGCAGAATATCGCAAGGGGCCCCTACGTAATGAATACTATAAAATAGGCCCCCTTGTGTTTGATGGACAAATTCAACATGTCGAGGTTTTTCCAATTAAACTTGTGAATTTCTGTGATTTTTGCATGGAAATCAGCCTATAATATTCAGAAAGCCGACCAGAAACATACAACAGTTAGCTCTGAGTTAGCAATTTGATCAGACATGCCGATATCAAGTGCTGATAAAGCCGACTGTACAGGAAATCAGCATAGGGCCTTTAACTGTATAATAATAATAAATTAGATTGAAATAGCACTTTTCTAAATACTCAAAGACACTTTGACAGGAAACAACAAAAAGCAAAGCAAAAGCTAAGAGAACAATACAACATAGAAGTAATGTTGAGGGAAGAGGATGAGAGTCAGTGATGAAGAGGTGCGTTTTGAGGGATTTCTTGAAGGAAGTGAGTGTGGGGGAGTTTCTGATGTTTTTAGAGAGTTCCAGAGGGTGGGAGCTGCAATGGAGAAGGCCCTGTCCCCCCAGGACCGAAGGTTGGTCCTGCAGGGGGGGGGGACAACTCGGTTAATTATGCAGAGAAGACGTCCATTTTCTTAATGTTTAGACAGGTGTAGAAAAAGTTTTGGGTTGTCTGGTAAGAGTCCACTGACAGTCAAAGTGTAAAACTCATTGTGTTGTTGGTTAAATTAAATCAAATGAATAACCTCTTCATGCTTGTAACTGTTAAGGACTACATGCTGCTTGTGGTTTAAAAGTGATATCACACTGAAGGTCGTGCTGTTGGCCTGGATTTAAACACAGCTGCTCTTAGCTTAGCATACCATAGCCGTGTTGCAATTCAGGATAACATCACTCACACTTATAATGCTTCATTCTTTTCTTTTTTTATGCACCCAACAATTCTGACCTGCTGTTTTTTTCATTTGAATCTTTCAACACATTATTTGTTTCCTGTCTCATATTTTGTGAGAAACTGTTGGAATGTGAAACTTTGTATTTGACCGTTTTTCAGTTATTTGAGAAATACAGCCTGTGGCGGAAGCTGTTTCTGTCTTTTTTTTTTGGAGGTTATCTCTTTAGACCCATCTTACTGTCAATCAAGAAACCCTCTTACACTCACGCACACACACACACACACATGCAGTTACAAGCACACACCTACCTGAAAGGGACAGATAACTAAGTCAAGCTCATTCTTTGACCACAAACGGTTAACAGTCGAAAGAGGACATGATGCATGTGGATGCGCACATTTTTTGTGTGCGTGTGTGTGTCTGATCAGGAAGGGGGCCGTTGGAGATCGGTTGGCCCAGAAGGGGCCCTGAGGGTGGAGCTGCGGTCAAAAGGGGAGGGGGCTACGTGGAGGGAGAGGATGGCGGAAAGTAGGGTAAGTTTCAGTCTGTGTGTGTGTGTGTGTGTGTGTGTGTGTGTGTGTGTGTGTGTGTGTGTAAAGGGGGGAGTATACGCTCATGAAACTTAAAACTCACACTTAAAAGAGAGTAGGGGGCTGAAAGATGATTGAGTGAATGTGAGGGAATCTTTTTTTTTTACTCCATCAGAATTGTTTGTGTTTGTTCCTGCGTTTACAGGTTAGGAGAGAGGGAAACAAAATGTTAGGTTTTGGTCTTGCACTCGTTTTAAAAAGCAATGCGCTACTCTAACATACAGAGGAAGGAGAAGGTTGTGTGTGTGTGTGTGTGTCTGTGTGTGTCTGTGTGTGTGTTTCTATAAGTAGCATCATCTGAGGCGTCACTGCTGCGTGTGTTTGGCCTCGGTTAAACCACTTAATGGCTCCATCTCGATCTAATCCCAAACCAAGACCCAGGATTAACCAGGGAACCGAGCACTTTGCGCTGCATCCTGCGTGTGTGTGTGTGTGTGTGTGTGTGTGTGTGTGTGTGTGTTTCTTACCTTCATGTGAATGTGGGAACCAGATAGGAGAAGCCCTCGAATGGGGTCCAGCCCTGTAAGAGGGGGAGGAGGGGGAGGCAGCAGGTCCCGAGGGGTGAGGAGGGTGGGAGGGCGGGGACCCTAGACTGCTGGCCAGGAAGGAACCCATGAAGGAAGCACCTGAGGGAGACAGAGGCCCAGGTTAGGGGGTTTACAGATAGACTTTAGTCTTAGGAAGGGGGTATCTAGTGAAGCAACACCACAGAAGAAGAAAGGAGACGCTTTGGTAGATGATAAATCTAGAAAGGACACACTAGTAGTCAAAAAAAAAAAGAATGTTTTATATGTTCTGTTATAGATCTTCTATATGTCTCACTTTTCACACACATCCTTCTCTATGTCTTTGATTTTTTACAATTGTAAAGATATTTGTGTCGGTCGTTTCATGCAGACACGTCATTGAGAAAACCATAAAGCGCCAAACATTTTTATTTTCAACTTCAAAATATAATAAAAAGAAGCAATGAAGCAGATTTTTCCTTCCACATAAAGACAACTTCAAACGTTATTCACAATTGTCCCTTAATAGTAACATAAATCCATGCCAGAAGTTAGACACATTGGATCTGGAAGGTTTCATACAACTAGAGCTGCTAAAGTATAACTGCATGACCTGCCCTGGAGAAAAGAATCCCTTTAAACTTTATTCACCTGTGACTGAATTCTGATCATATATTCTCCTCAAGTGTGACACACACACACACACACACACACACACACCAGTTTTTTCATGCTTTAAGTTATGATCCGGAAAGAGCTTGAAGGGGATCTGACTCTGTATAGACTTGGTCCTGAGTCTTGAGACTAACAAGCAACTTGTATCTGAACGCTCAAATGTGAAATCATCTTTTTTGTCTGCGTCTGCTGACATTATTTTGGTGCTGCTGTTAGCTGGCAATGTGGTGTATTGATAACCAAGATGGTTTAATGTCAAAGTTAATGTGGAGCCAGTTTTAGTTCAATGTTAAAGGGCTCTAATGTACTGTGTAATCTAGAGCAGCAGTATTAGTAGTAGTGTACAATCATTGCTTTAAGTCCCTTTGGTTGTTTTGTGTGAGATGAAATGTAGCCCCCTCAGCTGTTTAAGTAAACACACTGTTAGTGCAGAGGGGGGCCACAGTAAAAGAAGGGAGCTCAAGCCCCCCCCCAAAAAACTGGATAGTCCAGTAAAAATGTTGAAGTAGGCTCAACCTCTGCATCCCCTGCAACATGTAACATTCACTTCATCAAACATGTGCAAGTCCATGTTCCCGCTAGATGGTCATGTGATATGAACATAAACATCATATTTTCACATCGTTTAACATCACAAACAATGTAGAGGAAGACAAAGGCTTTCCACAGTGTATCTGAAAAGCCCTCAAAGTCATGTCTCTACTGACCCTGTGGAGTTTGTAGGTTGTTGCCCCTAATGTTTCAGGACAGGATTGTTGTTGCTGCTTTACTGGACTTGTGATTCCACAGAAACAATGGTTTAAGTCACTAATGCTAACCGTTGTATTCAAGGGTTATATGGAGATCCATGGTTCAGTTTCACTTAACGCCCACAACTTTAACTGTAAGCCTGCAGGGGGCGTAGCATTAAATTGTTGGCCATGAAAACTGGTAGTCACTCAGGCCCTTGCCCACATCTATGGCTACTCATCCTTTCAATCCTCATTCAACTCGAGGACTCGATGTATTCATTATCCTCTTTACCAAAAACACACCTGAAGACCTGAAGACCTGAAGACCTGTGTGTCAGGCAAAGATGACTGGTTTACGACACTCAGGTCGGGATCATTTTAAGACATCCCGTCCCTGATGTTTCCAGGAACTGTCCTTTCAGACGAGCAGCTCACAGCGGGAAATTGTCTTTGTCAGACGCACAAAAATTCAAAATTTTCCGTCTTTCATGTCCAACTTCAAACTCTCTGGATTGCATGTGATTAATAAGTGTAAGCTTTTTTCTTTTTTTTTTACCAGACACAAAGCTTCACAACAGATGCTAAATCCAAGTTTTCTTGATCAGTCTTGAAATGGGGAAGACAACAATGTGCAGCATCTTTGCTTTATTCTCAGCACACTTTTGTCCTTTAACAATTAAATCTGCTATTGGTCACAATAGGTGGTCACACACGAGCAAAAGAAGACCAAACAGATTTTACAAGTCAGGAGTTATTCTTTAACTCAGAGCAAGCAGAGATGTTCAGTGACATCCCGGGCGTACACACACTGTACAGTTTGGCGCTGCTCAAATGTTTCTCCACTTATCAGCGTGCTCTCATTTAGCGGAACAACCTGAACAGTTGTAGGGGAAGGAGGAAACAAATCCACGGGGAGCCAGGTAATTAGTCACTGGATGGAGGGAGAGAGAGAGAGAGAGAGAGGGAGAGAGGTGGTGGGTTGAGTCGTTCCCTATAAATGCCGCCTCGCATCAGAGACAATTACCACAACCACAACAGTCCATATTTGACTCATACACACACCAGCACACACACACACACACACACACATATGTGCAGTACCTTCACCTCAACCACGACCTGACGCCCTGACAACCACAACCACAAGTCCCTTCTACTGTCTGCCAATCTGTCACACACACAAACACACACAAGTAGCAAAAAAGGAGATGGAGCAGGGGGTGCATGTTCAAAGACGAGGCAGAAAGAGTGTGTGTGTGTGTGTGTGTGTGTGTGTGTGTGTGTGTGTGTGTGTGTGTTTATACAGCTGCATCAAAAAGACGAGATCTCTCAATCTTCTGCTTTTGATATTTTCACTCTCTGCAGTCATAATACATTTTGAGGAAGTAAAAAAAAAAAAAAAACGTCCAGAACGTTCCCTTCCAGACATTTATTTTCTCTCTCTTCTCTCAGACAGGATATTTTTACAGTGTTTTTTTTTTTACTGTAAATCCTCTCCTCTTGTACGACGATGGATCAGTGGCCTTTCAGCCAGTCATAATAAAACACAGCTCATATAAGACTCAGGCTGGTTTCACAAGCCCCCTCTGGCAGTGCAGTCTCAAACACACACACGCACACGCACGCACACACACACACACACACACACACACACACACACACACACACACACACACACACACACACACACACACACACACACACACACACACACACACACACACACACGTCAAAGACAGACTGATACACACACTGCTCACTGTAGCAGACAATAGAAAAAGAAGCCAGTTTTCAGCTGAGCAGTCATGCATTTTTGAAATTACTGCAGCATCTTAAAGTGTCTCAAACAGCCAATGAAAGTGAACTTATCTTAAAGAAGACATTAAAATCATGTGACACACTGATTTCAAACAGTTTTCTCTATTGATGAGCTATTTAAGTGATGTAAATACCTCACATTCCTTGTTGATTTTTCTCCCAGAGTTGCTCTTTAATCTCCAACCTTCCCCCCATATCCCCATCTTTTTTCCATTTGCTCATTCCTTTCCTTTTCTCCTCTTTCCTGTCACCTCCTCTTGCCGCCCCTCTCTGTCTGTTTTCTGTTGGCGATTCGAGGAGAAAATCATATTTTGTCCGCTCCCTCTGGCCGGCTGATATGGAAAATCATCTAGGAGGCCAGCCGCTAACATAAACCTTATTTTTTGTCCCTGAAAAAAAAATGTTCTCTTCATCGTCTCTTCCTTCCCTCTGTTTCCGCCTTTGTTTAATCATGATACACACATTCTCTTTCCATCTGTCGCCCGCTGCATCCGATCCTTTCATATAGTTTCTCTCAGAAACAGAAATGAAATGATTAACAAGAAAATGAACGTATGATGAGGAAAACTAAAAACTATCTCTACTTGATACTATGTTTGATTTTCCTGATGTCAAAAAATCCAACCCTGACCGAGTTGACATCCAGATTATGCAGCTTATTTCTACATGCATTTTTTATTTACCATCAATAAAGGCTGCTGTCAGAGAAAAACAGCCCCATTCAGTCTCCATACTGGTAATTAAAGTAGAAAATGTGCTCGCATGCCTCCCATTTTTCTCAGTTGGCATCAGGACTTGGAAAAGTGTGTCAACACACAGGCAGCGAAATCCTCCAATGTTGACAATCCAAGGTAATAAAAATCCAAATTATGACTTTCTATTCACACTAATACAGTCAGCTGTACTTACAGTGAGCAAAATCTGCTTTAGTTTATTCATGATTGACTGTAATGTGATTTGCTGAGGGGGGAAATCCACTCAAAAACACTTAAACACTCTTTTTTCTTTTTTTTTTTAAAAGAAAGCAAGTGCTGGAAACGTGCCTCGCTTTTCTGGGCAGGTTTCGCTACTTGGCATATTTTTGGTATTCTCATGGATAACGGGGCCAAACATACATTTTGGGATGTCGTCGTGTTTTCCAGAGCGAGAGTTTGATAGCAGCAAATCTGGAGATTCAACAGTATAAACGTCAGGATTTGGTGTCAGCGCTTCGTAGTTTTAACAGTCAGAGCTTCAGAGACGCCATTTTTACTGTGATGTTAAACAGTCAGACAGGGAGGACACAAAAACATACAATTCTCCACAGAAAGTAGCTTTTTAAAAAGACAAAAGCGTCACATTGTTGCAGGTTCCAGGGGTTGATTGAAATAAAACTTTTTAAAAAACATTCTTTTAGGGAATAAATTGTTGTTGAACCTCACATTATACAAAAGTTGCACCATAATGAAGCGAAAAGTTTATACATTTTTCAAGAGTGCTCTTATGTTTCCACTTGATGCTTTTAATTAAAGATAAAACAGTCAGATCTGCTGTCAATACTTTGCATTTATGATATGACAATGTAAACACTCTCATCATAAATCTAAAGTGTCTATCAACAGGGAGAGAGAA
>NC_083632.1:21752531-21757531 GCF_963584025.1 Labrus mixtus
CACACACACACACACACACACACACGCTCACAAAGGTCCGTAAAAGCATTATGGCACCAGGGACACAAACACATTGAATGTGTGAGTAAGCGGCCGAGCGGTGCTTACAAAGAAAACGTTCAGAGGGGGGGAGAAAAAGGAGTTCTTTTGCCCGACTAGATCCAGATAGCATTTTCCTTCTGCTCTATCTTATTATTCATCAATTGACTCATTCATGTTACAGAGAGCAGGGTGTGCGAGCAAAGCATGGCATGTCGCCTGGGATGAGCGGCTGCACTGAATCACATTACGGCGGGAAGAAGAGAGAGAAGAGAGAGGACGGAGAAAGAGAGAGAGAGAGGGAGAAAAAGAGTGGAGGGGAAAAATGAGATGAAAGAGCTACAAATGAGAGATTTCCCTCTGAGCCGCATAAATCAGCAGACTATGAACAGCACAGCTCAAAGCTTGACTCCCAGGCTGCGGACCAGAGCCTCGCCATCCGCACACACACACACACACACACACACACACACACACACACACACACACACACACACATTCTCGACTACCATCCCTCAGCATGCACAGAGCTGCTATAGTTACATACTGATCTTACAGCATGTGTGTGTTTACACCATAAAAAGCCTGATATGATTCTAGGACACACCCTCTCTGATTCTTTCAAAATTAAGGCAAAATGCGAGTTGAATCAGGAACAGGGAGGAAAACGTGCACCTTGGGTCAACCGAGCCTTGAGAGTAAAAAAAGGATGCTGTAGTTTTCCGTCCATGGCCCAGAAATTTCTCCGGTAAACTCCAAAGTGAAAAAGGGAAAAAGTTCCTGCGTTTTGACCGCAGACTTTTTGGATGAAACACACCCACCCACAGCAGCAGGAAGGACCATATATGGTCATGGAGAGCAGAAACTCCCAACACATGCAGAGTTCTTAGGAAGCAGGAAGAAGAGAGAGAGGGGGTGCGTCTGTCGGAGTAAGTTTTTCCATGTTTTACCAAAGAAAACAGGAGGACTTCGGGGGAATACGGTCACATGAGACACACACACACACACACACACACACACACACACACACACACACACACACACACACACACACACACACACGTCAGGATAATTAAAAGCATAAGGTTGCTGATATTTCAGGAAAGCCTAGGGGGAAAGGCAATAATGCAATTCTGTGTATCGCGTGTGCAAGTGTGTGTGTGTGTGTGTGTGTGTGTGTGTGTGTGTGTGTGTGTGTGTGTGTGTGTGTGTGTGTGTGTGTGTGTGTGTGTGTGGGAATGTGTGGCTGATGGTAACCACAAGTACATAAAACAGGTAAACATGAGTTTCTTTATGAATCATTTGATTATCACTTATCAACATGGATTTCTTGTGTGTTACATATTACAATCTAACACTACATTAACACACAGTCCCTATTAAACAAGTGTTCCATAGTGCAGAATGAAATCTGTTACTTATGAGCATCTCCTCCTGAATATGTTGATGATTCAAACCATGACCATGAGTGCAGACTGTTTGATTCAGAGCTTCAATAATGGTCCAAAATACTGACTATTACATTAAATACCAACAGAAGACTGTTTAAGATGAGAGTTTCCATAAGTTTAGTTTATAATAAATTAATTTTATTGAATTTTTCATCTAGTTGCTTTGGACATTAAAAAATAAAAGGATTAAGAATTCAGGTTTACCAAATAAAATAGGAATTTGTACCAGAATTTTTTTAATTTTTTAATCAGGTGATATTTTTAGTACAAACAAGACAAACTGTAAACATCCCTTCCAGTGACTGAAATCACCCAACTATGTTATCTGTAGTTAAAGACTTCATAAATCAGAGGGTTTAAGCGTGTTATAGTGATAACTACAATGTGACTGCAGTTGTAGCAAAGATTTCACAGTTTGTAAATTCATCCCACATCAGCTCTGAAATCAGTAGTTTTATATTTACAGTGGATTAAAGCTGACATGAAGGGAGAACAGCTCGGCTAAACTAAAACCATGCTGTAGAGAAGAGAAGATCCTCTTGTCTCTACCAACCACTTGGCAACTTTTAGCTCACTGCCTGTGGTTCTATTGTCGTCAATGAAGGGCGTATCTCAAGTATGTACACGGACCGGTTAAGTTGTGGGTTGGATAATGTTTATTTCACATTAAAAAATCTGTTGGTTGAAATGTCAGCTGGTACCCTTTAAGCAAGCCCAAGCAGCAACCTCCAGAGTGAGAAACTGAAGCCAATATGGAAGTGCAGTACCGCAAATGTCCACTTGAGGCTGGCTGGCTATCATTGATGTGTTTTGATTATATTAAGGTTAAGAGTTGTGAATAATTGTGGGCGTGGTCGATCTCATCTCCACCTCCTGGTCTGTTACTAGGTTTACCGTTCCACTATGGCGACCAACATCGATGGGCTATATAACTGCTTCAAAGACCAATGGGTGACGTCATTAAAATGACATCCATGTTAAACATGTGATACAGTTTATGGCACAGTATAATTGCTACAATATATCAGTATTTCTTCTTCAATTTCTTCACACTGACTGCCCAAGAGTGGCAGAACAATCAGCTTTTATCAAAGTAGGAAAGTTGGCATCGCAGGCTACAAATGTAGCTTTGTTTTCAAAATAAAGCGTTTGTGAGATTCTTTAAATAAATGTTTGATAAACCCGGTGGTAATATTAATATTTTGGGTAGTCTATTGGCTACTTTTATCGAGGATTAAATTTACTTAAACCAAAAACACTTCATGTTTTTTTTTTCCATGTAGGCCTAGGTTTCATATTGCAGCCTCGGATGCGCTGCAGCTAAAGCTAAAGTTAGCTCAAACTCCAGTGGAAACAAACACACCTACGCAGCACAAGCAAAGCAGCAGGGTGGTGACTGCACAGAGAACAACTTACAGCCTATTTCAGCCAGCTTCCAGTCTGCAAACGAGCCCTCGAGCAAGACCCTGAATCCCAAGACCTGCAACCCCGTGAGCTCCAAAGGAAAAGTACATTTCCCAACATTTAACTACAGAATGCTGCGTACAAGCCATCCACAGCGCTCCCCCTCTGTCCCACACCGTGCACAGTCACATCTCATAACTGGAGCAAGATGTGTGTGCGCCTGTGAGTTTGTGTGTCTGCTGCGTATCACCCTCCATCATCGTGAGCTGAGGGGTTGTGGTTCCTAGAGAAGCACTTTACTTAAATTAGACCCTCAACGGCTCGACATGCAGGTGTCAGTGTGTGTAAATGTGTGTGTGTGTGTGTGTGTGTGTGTGTGTGTGTGTGTGTGTGTGTGTCAGTCAGCCAGCGTGTGCCGATGTGTGTGTGTGAGGGGGAAGAGACTGAACATTAGAGAAGAGCAGGATCAGCAGACAGCGAACACGAGAGTGAGCGAATGAGCGGAGGAGGAGAGAGAGAGAGAGAGAGAGAGAGAGAGCGCAACAGGGGGAGAGAGCGAGTGAGAGACATATATAGTGAGGGAGGGAGCAGGTGAGAATAACCCAGTGTGACCTTATTTCAGCATGGCTTTTCCATTCTTTATATTCCCTCATTGCTGTAATATTTACACAGGAATAAAAGATTATTGGAGAGATCCACAGAGAGGAAATAAAGAGCAGGGAGAAGGGGGAGCAAAGGAAAATAAAACCATCTACAGAACGGGCTCGTGGAGGGAAAGAATAAGGATTTTAGAGCAGCAACAAGCAATTATTTCATTTTTAAATCTATTTATTATATTTGTCTCAATTTTTCAGTTAAGGATTTTAAATGAAATGTCAACCAACAAGAGAAAACATGCCAATCAAATGTGTCTTAATGCTGAGTGTTTTTTCCGAACTGACACTGCAAACATATTCTCTTGACAAAGATATACAAATATTCACATTTAAGAAACTGGAACCACTATATTTGTTTTATTTTGTTTTTTTTATAGAGCTAATTCCTGAAATTTACAATAAACCACATAATAGTGCCTTTTGTCTATGTATTTTTTTGTTTATTTGAGTTCTACCTTCAGGAGAAGATTAACTGTGAATTAAAAAATTAATCCAGTCAAACAAATTCTACAACACAGCCGTTTTAACCTCAGCACTTCTCGAAATGTTGAGAGAAAGAATGTGGCAGAAGCGGTGTACGAGGCAACAGAGTCTACAGTATAATGACAGATCTTGCCTCTATATCATGTATGGTTTGAAACATTCACAACAACAACAAAGAGAGAAGAAGAAGAAGTAAATAATGGCAAAACAGAAAAAATAATGAAGTAGTTTCATTATGTGCATGGAGATCAAACCGATCATGTGCACTGTGGGAACAGTCAAAGAGAGAACAAAAATGTGGCCATTTGCGTTCACCTCAAAAATTGAGTTTTTTTTGCTAGTGTGAAAGCATTAAAAAAAATTCAAATTTATAGTGAGATTACGGCTGAGAAAAACAATAAAGACCGTGGACAGACTGTGCACAACATTTGCCATTCTGACAAACACAGGCTGTGTGATGAATGTTATCTTTCATATGACAAATTACATGAGAAAAGATGATCTGTCTTGTGATGTAAAAAGATCCCTATTAATGTCATGCTAATGAGCCACTGCATGTGCACTGTAAACAACAACCTTCAATTTCAAAAATAGATGCACCAATAACAGGGACATTTCCACACAAGCGGCATCAAGCAGATAAAAGGCAAATATGGGGGGAGGTTAAATGTCATGATATGTAGTGTCAGAGTAGAGCTACTTTCTTTATGCTTAATAAGAATCTGCATGCTGCAGTCTATATCCAGAGGATAACGCTGTTTCAGAGATTTGAGCTGATTTATCTTCTCATCTTTATGATAATTATCATTCAGTCTAATCTTAATCATTTATCTTTTGCAATAACATTAACATCCATGAAACTAAAGCCTATTGGATTTAAGACAGACAAGAAAAAAGGAAACCAATGTGAGCGCCAATAAAACACAGAGAAGGACAATACTGACGTTCTAATGAAGCAAGACACACA